>NW_027094931.1:0-43723 GCF_029207755.1 Chamaea fasciata | reverse complement strand
GCTTCTCTGCTTGTGGAGAGCTCGGAAACCGCGCCTAGCCACTGCTCGCAGCCAGCCTGCAGCGTGCAGCCTCCGAGAGCACTAGGTGTGGCCAAAAGGCGCTTTCTCGCTTCTCAGGATAAGAGAAGCACTTTCCGTGCTGCAAACAGCTTCTCTGCTTGTGGAAAGCTCGGAAACAGCCCCTAGCCGCTGTTCCCAGCCAGCCTGCAGCGTGCAGCTTCCGAGAGCACTAGGCGCGGCCAAAAGGCGCTTTCTCGCTTCCCAGGCTAAGAGAAGCACTTTCCGTGCTGCAAACAGCTTCTCTGCTTGTGGAGAGCTCGGAAACAGCGCCTAGCCGCTGTTCCCAGCCAGCCTGCAGCGTGCAGCCTCCGAGAGAACTAGGCGCGGCCAAAAAACGCTTTCTCGCTTCCCAGGCTAAGAGAAGCACTTTCCGTGCTGCAAACAGCTTCTCTGCTTGTGGAGAGCTCGGAAACAGCGCCTAGCCGCTGTTCCCAGCCAGCCTGCAGCGTACCGCCGGACAAAGCACTAGGCGCGGCCAAAAGGCGCTTTCTCGCTTCCCAGGCTAAGAGAAGCACTTCCGTGCTGCAAACAGCTTCTCTGCTTGTGGAGAGCTCGGAAACAGCGCCTAGCCGCTGTTCCCAGCCCGCCTGCAGCGTGCAGCCTCCGAGAGAACTAGGCGCGGCCAAAAAACGCTTTCTCGCTTCCCAGGCTAAGAGAAGCACTTTCCGTGCTGCAAACAGCTTCTCTGCTTGTGGAGAGCTAGGAAACCGCGCCTAGCCACTGCTCGCAGCCAGCCTGCAGCGTGCAGCCTCCGACAGCACTAGGCGCGGCCAAAAGGCGCTTTCTCGCTTCCCAGGATAAGAGAAGCACTTTCCGTGCTGCAAACAGCTTCTCTGCTTGTGGAGAGTTCGGAAACCGCGCCTAGGCGCTGCTCACAGCCAGCCTGCAGGGTGCAGCCTCCGAGAGCACTAGGCGCGGCCAAAAGGCGCTTTCTCGCTTTCCAGGCTAAGAGAAGCACTTTCCGTGCTGCAAACAGCTTCTCTGCTTGTGCAGAGCTCGGAAAGAGCGCCTAGCCGCTGTACCCAGCTAGGCTGTAGCGTACCGCCGGACAAAGCACTGGGCGCGGCCAAAAGGGGCTTTCTCGCTTCCCAGGCTAAGAGAAGCACTTTCCGTGCTGCAAACAGCTTCTCTGCTTATGGAGAGCTCGGAAACAGCGCCTAGCCGCTGTTCGAAGCCAGCCTGCAGCGTGCAGCCTCCGAGAGCACTAGGCGCGGCAAAAGGCGCTTTCTCGCTTCCCAGGATAAGAGAAGCACTTTCCGTGCTGCAAACAGCTTCTCTGCTTGTGGAGTGCTCGGAAACAGCACCTAGCCGCTATTCCCAGCCAGCCTGCAGCGTGCAGCCTCCGAGAGCACTAGGCGCGGCCAAAAGGCGCTTTCTCGCTTCCCAGGCTAAGAGAAGCACTTTCCGTGCTGCAAACAGCTTCTCTGCTTGTGGAGAGCTCGGAAACAGCGCCTAGCCGCTGTTCGCAGCCAGCCAGCAGCGTGCAGCCTCCGAGAGCACTAGGCGCGGCCAAAAGGCGCTTTCTCGCTTCCCAGGATAAGAGAAGCACTTTCCGTGCTGCAAACAGCTTCTCTGCTTGTGGAGTGCTCGGAAACAGCACCTAGCCGCTATTCCCAGCCAGCCTGCAGCGTGCAGCCTCCGAGAGCACTAGGCGCGGCCAAAAGGCGCTTTCTCGCTTCCCAGGCTAAGAGAAGCACTTTCCGTGCTGCAAACAGCTTCTCTGCTTGTGGAGAGCTCGGAAACCGCGCCTAGCCGCTGTTCCCAGCCAGCCTGCAGCGTGCAGCTTCCGAGAGCACTAGGCGTGGCCAAAAGGCGCTTTCTCGCTTCCTAGGCTAAGAGAAGCACTTTCCGTGCTGCAAACAGCTTCTCTGCTTGTGGAGAGCTCGGAAACAGCGCCTAGCCGCTGTTCCCAGCCAGCCTGCAGCGTGCAGCCTCCGAGAGCACTAGGTGCGGCCAAAAGGCGCTTTCTCGCTTCCCAGGCTAAGAGAAGCACTTTCCGTGCTGCAAACAGCTTCTCTGCTTGTGGAGAGCTCGGAAACAGCGCCTAGCCGCTTTTCCCAGCCAGCCTGCAGCGTGCAGACTCCGAGAGCACTAGGCGCGGCCAAAAGGCGCTTTCTCGCTTCCCAGGCTAAGAGAAGCACTTTCCGTGCTGCAAACGGCTTCTCTGCTTGTGGAGAGCTCGGAAACCGCGCCTAGCCACTGCTCGCAGCCAGCCTGCAGCGTGCAGCCTCCGAGAGCTCTAGGCGCGGCCAAAAGGCGCTTTCTCGCTTCCAGGCTAAGAGAAGCACTTACCGTGCTGCAAACAGCTTCTCTGCTTGTGGAGAGCTTGGAAAACGCGCCTAAGTCCTGTTCGCAGCAGCATGCTGCTAAACGCCGAGAAAGCGCTAGGCACGGCCAAAAGGCGCTTTCTTGCTTCCCAGGATAAGAGAAGCACTTTCCGTGCTGCAAACAGCTTCTCTGCTTGTGGAGAGCTCGGAAACAGCGCCTAGCCGCTGTTCGCAGCCAGCCTGCAGCGTGCAGCCTCCGAGAGCACTAGGCGCGGACAAAAAACGCTTTCTCGGTTGCCAGGCTAAGAGAAGCACTTTCCGTGCTGCAAACAGCTTCTCTGCTTGTGGAGAGCTCGGAAACAGCGCCTAGCCGCTATTCCCAGGCAGACTGCAGCGTGCAGCCTCCGAGAGCACTAGGCGCGGCCAAAAGGCGCTTTCTCGCTTCCCAGGCTAAGAGAAGCACTTTCCGTGCTGCAAACAGCTTCTCTGCTTGTGGAGAGCTTGGAAAACGCGCCTAGGTGCTGTTCGCAGCAGCCTGCTGCTAAACACCGAGAAAGCACTAGGCACGGCCAAAAGGCGCTTTCTTGCTTCCCAGGCTAAGAGAAGCACTTTCCGTGCTGCAAACAGCTTCTCTGCTTGTGGAGAGCTCGGAAACAGCGCCTAGCCGCTGTTCCCAGCCAGCCTGCTGCGTACCGACGAACAAAGCACTAGGCACGGCCAAAAGGCGCTTTCTCGCTTCCCAGGCTAAGAGAAGCACTTTCCGTGCTGCAAACAGCTTCTCTGCTTGTGGAGAGCTTAGAAAACGCGCCTAGGTGCTGTTCGGAGCAGCCTGCTGCTAAACGCCGAGAAAGCACTAGGCACGGCCAAAAGGCGCTTTCTTGCTTCCCAGGCTAAGAGAAGCACTTTCCGTGCTGCAAACAGCTTCTCTGCTTGTGCAGAGCTCGGAAACAGCGCCTAGCCGCTGTTCGCAGCCAGCCTGCAGCGTGCAGCCTCCGAGAGCACTAGGCGGGGACAAAAAGGGCTTTCTCGCTTCCCAGGCTAGGAGAAGCACTTTCCGTGCTGCAAACAGCTTCTCTGCTTGTGGAGAGCTCGGAAACAGCGCCTAGCCGCTGTTCCCAGCCAGCCTGCAGCGTGCAGCCTCCGAGAGAACTAGGCGCGGCCAAAAAACGCTTTCTCGCTTCCCAGGCTAAGAGAAGCACTTTCCGTGCTGCAAACAGCTTCTCTGCTTGTGGAGAGCTCGGAAACAGCGCCTAGCCGCTGTTCCGAGCAAGACTGCAGCGTGCAGCCTGCGAGACCTCTAGGCGCGGCCAAAAGGCGCTTTCTCGCTTCCCAGGCTAAGAGAAGCACTTTCCGTGCTGCAAACAGCTTCTCTGCTTGTGGAGAGCTTGGAAAACGCGCCTAGGTGCTGTTCGCAGCAGCCTGCTGCTAAACGCCGAGAAAGCACTAGGCACGGCCAAAAGGGGCTTTCTTGCTTCCCAGGCTAAGAGAAGCACTTTCCGTGCTGCAAACAGCTTCTCTGCTTGTGGAGAGCTCGGAAACAGCGCCTAGCCGCTGTTCGCAGCCAGCCTGCAGCGTGCAGCCTCCGGGAGCACTAGGCGCGGCAAAAAAACGCTTTCTCGCTTCCCAGGCTAAGAGAAGCACTTTCCGTGCTGCAAACAGCTTCTCTGCTTGTGGAGAGCTCGGAAACCGCGCCTAGCCACTGCTCGCGGCCAGCCTGCAGCGTGCAGCCTCCGAGAGCACTAGGTGTGGCCAAAAGGCGCTTTCTCGCTTCTCAGGATAAGAGAAGCACTTTCCGTGCTGCAAACAGCTTCTCTGCTTGTGGAAAGCTCGGAAACAGCCCCTAGCCGCTGTTCCCAGCCAGCCTGCAGCGTGCAGCCTCCGAGAGCACTAGGCGCGGCCAAAAGGCGCTTTCTCGCTTCCCAGGCTAAGAGAAGCACTTTCCGTGCTGCAAACAGCTTCTCTGCTTGTGGAGAGCTCGGAAACAGCGCCTAGCCGCTGTTCCCAGCCAGCCTGCAGCGTGCAGCCTCCGAGAGAACTAGGCGCGGCCAAAAAACGCTTTCTCGCTTCCCAGGCTAAGAGAAGCACTTTCCGTGCTGCAAACAGCTTCTCTGCTTGTGGAGAGCTCGGAAACAGCGCCTAGCCGCTGTTCCCAGCCAGCCTGCAGCGTACCGCCGGACAAAGCACTAGGCGCGGCCAAAAGGCGCTTTCTCGCTTCCCAGGCTAAGAGAAGCACTTTCCGTGCTGCAAACAGCTTCTCTGCTTGTGGAGAGCTCGGAAACAGCGCCTAGCCGCTGTTCCCAGCCCGCCTGCAGCGTGCAGCCTCCGAGAGAACTAGGCGCGGCCAAAAAACGCTTTCTCGCTTCCCAGGCTAAGAGAAGCACTTTCCGTGCTGCAAACAGCTTCTCTGCTTGTGGAGAGCTAGGAAACCGCGCCTAGCCACTGCTCGCAGCCAGCCTGCAGCGTGCAGCCTCCGACAGCACTAGGCGCGGCCAAAAGGCGCTTTCTCGCTTCCCAGGATAAGAGAAGCACTTTCCGTGCTGCAAACAGCTTCTCTGCTTGTGGAGAGTTCGGAAACCGCGCCTAGGCGCTGCTCACAGCCAGCCTGCAGGGTGCAGCCTCCGAGAGCACTAGGCGCGGCCAAAAGGCGCTTTCTCGCTTTCCAGGCTAAGAGAAGCACTTTCCGTGCTGCAAACAGCTTCTCTGCTTGTGCAGAGCTCGGAAAGAGCGCCTAGCCGCTGTACCCAGCTAGGCTGTAGCGTACCGCCGGACAAAGCACTGGGCGCGGCCAAAAGGGGCTTTCTCGCTTCCCAGGCTAAGAGAAGCACTTTCCGTGCTGCAAACAGCTTCTCTGCTTATGGAGAGCTCGGAAACAGCGCCTAGCCGCTGTTCGAAGCCAGCCTGCAGCGTGCAGCCTCCGAGAGCACTAGGCGCGGCCAAAAGGCGCTTTCTCGCTTCCCAGGATAAGAGAAGCACTTTCCGTGCTGCAAACAGCTTCTCTGCTTGTGGAGTGCTCGGAAACAGCACCTAGCCGCTATTCCCAGCCAGCCTGCAGCGTGCAGCCTCCGAGAGCACTAGGCGCGGCCAAAAGGCGCTTTCTCGCTTCCCAGGCTAAGAGAAGCACTTTCCGTGCTGCAAACAGCTTCTCTGCTTGTGGAGAGCTCGGAAACAGCGCCTAGCCGCTGTTCGCAGCCAGCCAGCAGCGTGCAGCCTCCGAGAGCACTAGGCGCGGCCAAAAGGCGCTTTCTCGCTTCCCAGGATAAGAGAAGCACTTTCCGTGCTGCAAACAGCTTCTCTGCTTGTGGAGTGCTCGGAAACAGCACCTAGCCGCTATTCCCAGCCAGCCTGCAGCGTGCAGCCTCCGAGAGCACTAGGCGCGGCCAAAAGGCGCTTTCTCGCTTCCCAGGCTAAGAGAAGCACTTTCCGTGCTGCAAACAGCTTCTCTGCTTGTGGAGAGCTCGGAAACCGCGCCTAGCCGCTGTTCCCAGCCAGCCTGCAGCGTGCAGCTTCCGAGAGCACTAGGCGTGGCCAAAAGGCGCTTTCTCGCTTCCTAGGCTAAGAGAAGCACTTTCCGTGCTGCAAACAGCTTCTCTGCTTGTGGAGAGCTCGGAAACAGCGCCTAGCCGCTGTTCCCAGCCAGCCTGCAGCGTGCAGCCTCCGAGAGCACTAGGTGCGGCCAAAAGGCGCTTTCTCGCTTCCCAGGCTAAGAGAAGCACTTTCCGTGCTGCAAACAGCTTCTCTGCTTGTGGAGAGCTCGGAAACAGCGCCTAGCCGCTTTTCCCAGCCAGCCTGCAGCGTGCAGACTCCGAGAGCACTAGGCGCGGCCAAAAGGCGCTTTCTCGCTTCCCAGGATAAGAGAAGCACTTTCCGTGCTGCAAACGGCTTCTCTGCTTGTGGAGAGCTCGGAAACCGCGCCTAGCCACTGCTCGCAGCCAGCCTGCAGCGTGCAGCCTCCGAGAGCTCTAGGCGCGGCCAAAAGGCGCTTTCTCGCTTCCCAGGCTAAGAGAAGCACTTACCGTGCTGCAAACAGCTTCTCTGCTTGTGGAGAGCTTGGAAAACGCGCCTAAGTGCTGTTCGCAGCAGCATGCTGCTAAACGCCGAGAAAGCGCTAGGCACGGCCAAAAGGCGCTTTCTTGCTTCCCAGGATAAGAGAAGCACTTTCCGTGCTGCAAACAGCTTCTCTGCTTGTGGAGAGCTCGGAAACAGCGCCTAGCCGCTGTTCGCAGCCAGCCTGCAGCGTGCAGCCTCCGAGAGCACTAGGCGCGGACAAAAAACGCTTTCTCGGTTGCCAGGCTAAGAGAAGCACTTTCCGTGCTGCAAACAGCTTCTCTGCTTGTGGAGAGCTCGGAAACAGCGCCTAGCCGCTATTCCCAGGCAGACTGCAGCGTGCAGCCTCCGAGAGCACTAGGCGCGGCCAAAAGGCGCTTTCTCGCTTCCCAGGCTAAGAGAAGCACTTTCCGTGCTGCAAACAGCTTCTCTGCTTGTGGAGAGCTTGGAAAACGCGCCTAGGTGCTGTTCGCAGCAGCCTGCTGCTAAACACCGAGAAAGCACTAGGCACGGCCAAAAGGCGCTTTCTTGCTTCCCAGGCTAAGAGAAGCACTTTCCGTGCTGCAAACAGCTTCTCTGCTTGTGGAGAGCTCGGAAACAGCGCCTAGCCGCTGTTCCCAGCCAGCCTGCTGCGTACCGACGAACAAAGCACTAGGCACGGCCAAAAGGCGCTTTCTCGCTTCCCAGGCTAAGAGAAGCACTTTCCGTGCTCTAAACAGCTTCTCTGCTTGTGGAGAGCTCGGAAACCGCGCCTAGCCGCTGTTCCCAGCCAGCCTGCAGCGTGCAGCTTCCGAGAGCACTAGGCGTGGCCAAAAAACGCTTTCTCGCTTCCCAGGCTAAGAGAAGCACTTTCCGTGCTGCAAACAGCTTCTCTGCTTGTGGAGAGTTCGGAAACCGCGCCTAGCCGCTGCTCACAGCCAGCCTGCAGCGTGCAGCCTCCGAGAGCACTAGGCGCGGCCAAAAGGCGCTTTCTCGCTTCCCAGGCTAAGAGAAGCACTTTCCGTGCTGCAAACAGCTTCTCTGCTTGTGGAGAGCTCGGAAACAGCGCCTAGCCGCTGTTCCCAGCCAGCCTGCATCGTGCAGCCTCCGAGAGCACTAGGCGCGGCCAAAAGGCGCTTTCTCGCTTCCCAGGCTAAGAGAAGCACTTTCCGTGCTGCAAACAGCTTCTCTGCTTGTGGAGAGCTTAGAAAACGCGCCTAGGTGTTGTTCGGAGCAGCCTGCTGCTAAACGCCGAGAAAGCACTAGGCACGGCCAAAAGGCGCTTTCTTGCTTCCCAGGCTAAGAGAAGCACTTTCCGTGCTGCAAACAGCTTCTCTGCTTGTGCAGAGCTCGGAAACAGCGCCTAGCCGCTGTTCGCAGCCAGCCTGCAGCGTGCAGCCTCCGAGAGCACTAGGCGCGGACAAAAGGCGCTTTCTCGCTTCTCAGGATAAGAGAAGCACTTTCCGTGCTGCAAACAGCTTCTCTGCTTGTGGAGAGCTCGGAAACAGCGCCTAGCCGCTGTTCCCAGCCAGCCTGCAGCATGCAGCCTCCGAGAGAACCAGGCGCGGCCAAAAAAACGCTTTCTCGCTTCCCAGGCTAAGAGAAGCACTTTCCGTGCTGCAAACAGCTTCTCTGCTTGTGGAGAGCTCGGAAACAGCGCCTAGCCGCTGTTCCGAGCAAGACTGCAGCGTGCAGCCTGCGAGACCTCTAGGCGCGGCCAAAAGGCGCTTTCACGCTTCCCAGGCTAAGAGAAGCACTTTCCGTGCTGCAAACAGCTTCTCTGCTTGTGGAGAGCTTGGAAAACGCGCCTAGGTGCTGTTCGCAGCAGCCTGCTGCTAAACGCCGAGAAAGCACTAGGCACGGCCAAAAGGGGCTTTCTTGCTTCCCAGGCTAAGAGAAGCACTTTCCGTGCTGCAAACAGCTTCTCTGCTTGTGGAGAGCTCGGAAACAGCGCCTAGCCGCTGTTCGCAGCCAGCCTGCAGCGTGCAGCCTCCGGGAGCACTAGGCGCGGCAAAAAAACGCTTTCTCGCTTCCCAGGCTAAGAGAAGCACTTTCCGTGCTGCAAACAGCTTCTCTGCTTGTGGAGAGCTCGGAAACCGCGCCTAGCCACTGCTCGCAGCCAGCCTGCAGCGTGCAGCCTCCGAGAGCACTAGGTGTGGCCAAAAGGCGCTTTCTCGCTTCTCAGGATAAGAGAAGCACTTTCCGTGCTGCAAACAGCTTCTCTGCTTGTGGAAAGCTCGGAAACAGCCCCTAGCCGCTGTTCCCAGCCAGCCTGCAGCGTGCAGCCTCCGAGAGCACTAGGCGCGGCCAAAAGGCGCTTTCTCGCTTCCCAGGCTAAGAGAAGCACTTTCCGTGCTGCAAACAGCTTCTCTGCTTGTGGAGAGCTCGGAAACAGCGCCTAGCCGCTGTTCCCAGCCAGCCTGCAGCGTGCAGCCTCCGAGAGAACTAGGCGCGGCCAAAAAACGCTTTCTCGCTTCCCAGGCTAAGAGAAGCACTTTCCGTGCTGCAAACAGCTTCTCTGCTTGTGGAGAGCTCGGAAACAGCGCCTAGCCGCTGTTCCCAGCCAGCCTGCAGCGTACCGCCGGACAAAGCACTAGGCGCGGCCAAAAGGCGCTTTCTCGCTTCCCAGGCTAAGAGAAGCACTTTCCGTGCTGCAAACAGCTTCTCTGCTTGTGGAGAGCTCGGAAACAGCGCCTAGCCGCTGTTCCCACCCCGCCTGCAGCGTGCAGCCTCCGAGAGAACTAGGCGCGGCCAAAAAACTCTTTCTCGCTTCCCAGGCTAAGAGAAGCACTTTCCGTGCTGCAAACAGCTTCTCTGCTTGTGGAGAGCTAGGAAACCGCGCCTAGCCACTGCTCGCAGCCAGCCTGCAGCGTGCAGCCTCCGACAGCACTAGGCGCGGCCAAAAGGCGCTTTCTCGCTTCCCAGGATAAGAGAAGCACTTTCCGTGCTGCAAACAGCTTCTCTGCTTGTGGAGAGTTCGGAAACCGCGCCTAGGCGCTGCTCACAGCCAGCCTGCAGGGTGCAGCCTCCGAGAGCACTAGGCGCGGCCAAAAGGCGCTTTCTCGCTTTCCAGGCTAAGAGAAGCACTTTCCGTGCTGCAAACAGCTTCTCTGCTTGTGCAGAGCTCGGAAAGAGCGCCTAGCCGCTGTACCCAGCTAGGCTGTAGCGTACCGCCGGACAAAGCACTGGGCGCGGCCAAAAGGGGCTTTCTCGCTTCCCAGGCTAAGAGAAGCACTTTCCGTGCTGCAAACAGCTTCTCTGCTTATGGAGAGCTCGGAAACAGCGCCTAGCCGCTGTTCGAAGCCAGCCTGCAGCGTGCAGCCTCCGAGAGCACTAGGCGCGGCCAAAAGGCGCTTTCTCGCTTCCCAGGATAAGAGAAGCACTTTCCGTGCTGCAAACAGCTTCTCTGCTTGTGGAGTGCTCGGAAACAGCACCTAGCCGCTATTCCCAGCCAGCCTGCAGCGTGCAGCCTCCGAGAGCACTAGGCGCGGCCAAAAGGCGCTTTCTCGCTTCCCAGGCTAAGAGAAGCACTTTCCGTGCTGCAAACAGCTTCTCTGCTTGTGGAGAGCTCGGAAACAGCGCCTAGCCGCTGTTCGCAGCCAGCCAGCAGCGTGCAGCCTCCGAGAGAACTAGGCGCGGCCAAAAGGGGCTTTCTCGCTTCCCAGGCTAAGAGAAGCACTTTCCGTGCTGCAAACAGCTTCTCTGCTTGTGGAAAGCTCGGAAACAGCGCCTAGCCGCTGTTCCCAGCCAGCCTGCAGCGTGCAGCCTCCGAGAGCACTATGTGTGGCCAAAAGGCGCTTTCTCGCTTCTCAGGATGAGAGAAGCACTTTCCGTGCTGCAAACAGCTTCTCTGCTTGTGGAGAGCTCGGAAACAGCCCCTAGCCGCTGTTCGCAGCCAGCCTGCAGCGTGCAGCTTCCGAGAGCACTTGGCGCGGCCAAAAGGCGCTTTCTCGCTTCCCAGGCTAAGAGAAGCACTTTCCGTGCTGCAAACAGCTTCTCTGGTTGTGGAGAGCTCGGAAATCGCGCCTAGCCGCTGTTCGCAGCCAGCATGCTGCGTACCGAAGAACAAAGCACTAGGCACGGCCAAAAGGCGCTTTCTCGCTTCCCAGGCTAAGAGAAGCACTTTCCGTGCTCTAAACAGCTTCTCTGCTTGTGGAGAGCTCGGAAACCGCGCCTAGCCGCTGCTCACAGCCAGCCTGCAGCGTGCAGCCTCCGAGAGCACTAGGCGCGGCCAAAAGGGGCTTTCTCGCTTCCCAGGCTAAGAGAAGCACTTTCCGTGCTGCAAACAGCTTCTCTGCTTGTGGAGAGCTCGGAAACAGCGCCTAGCCGCTGTTCCCAGCCAGCCTGCACCGTGCAGCCTCCGAGAGCACTAGGCGCGGCCTAAAGGCGCTTTCTCGCTTCCCAGGATAAGAGAAGCACTTTCCGTGCTGCAAACAGCTTCTCTGCTTGTGGAGAGCTTGGAAAACGCGCCTAGGTGCTGTTCGGAGCAGCCTGCTGCTAAACGCCGAGAAAGCACTAGGCACGGCCAAAAGGCGCTTTCTTGCTTCCCAGGCTAAGAGAAGCACTTTCCGTGCTGCAAACAGCTTCTCTGCTTGTGCAGAGCTCGGAAACAGCGCCTAGCCGCTGTTCGCAGCCAGCCTGCAGCTCGCAGCCTCCGAGAGCACTAGGCGCGGACAAAAGGGGCTTTCTCGCTTTCCAGGCTAAGAGAAGCACTTTCCGTGCTGCAAACAGCTTCTCTGCTTGTGGAGAGCTCGGAAACAGCGCCTAGCCGCTGTTCCCAGCCAGCCGGCAGCGTGCAGCCTCCGAGAGAACTAGGCGCGGCCAAAAAACGCTTTCTCGCTTCCCAGGATAAGAGAAGCACTTTCCGTGCTGCAAACAGCTTCTCTGCTTGTGGAGAGCTTGGAAAACGCGCCTAAGTGCTGTTCGCAGCAGCATGCTGCTAAACGCCGAGAAAGCACTAGGCGCGGCAAAAAAAACGCTTTCTCGCTTCCCAGGATAAGAGAAGCACTTTCCGTGCTGCAAACAGCTTCTCTGCTTGTGGAGAGCTCGGAAACAGCGCCTAGCCGCTATTCCCAGGCAGACTGCAGCGTGCAGCCTCCGAGAGCACTAGGCGCGGCAAAAAGGCTCTTTCTCGCTTCCCAGGCTAAGAGAAGCACTTTCCGTGCTGCAAACAGCTTCTCTGCTTGTGGAGAGCTCGGAAACAGCGCCTAGCCGCTGTTCCCAGCCCGCCTGCAGCGTGCAGCCTCCGAGAGCACTAGGCGCGGCCAAAAGGCGCTTTCTCGCTTCCCAGGCTAAGAGAAGCACTTTCCGTGCTGCAAACAGCTTCTCTGCTTGTGGAGAGCTCGGAAACCGCGCCTAGCCGCTGTTCCCAGCCAGCCTGCAGCGTGCAGCTTCCGAGAGCACTAGGCGTGGCCAAAAGGCGCTTTCTCGCTTCCTAGGCTAAGAGAAGCACTTTCCGTGCTGCAAACAGCTTCTCTGCTTGTGGAGAGCTCGGAAACAGCGCCTAGCCGCTGTTCCCAGCCAGCCTGCAGCGTGCAGCCTCCGAGAGCACTAGGTGCGGCCAAAAGGCGCTTTCTCGCTTCCCAGGCTAAGAGAAGCACTTTCCGTGCTGCAAACAGCTTCTCTGCTTGTGGAGAGCTCGGAAACAGCGCCTAGCCGCTTTTCCCAGCCAGCCTGCAGCGTGCAGACTCCGAGAGCACTAGGCGCGGCCAAAAGGCGCTTTCTCGCTTCCCAGGATAAGAGAAGCACTTTCCGTGCTGCAAACGGCTTCTCTGCTTGTGGAGAGCTCGGAAACCGCGCCTAGCCACTGCTCGCAGCCAGCCTGCAGCGTGCAGCCTCCGAGAGCTCTAGGCGCGGCCAAAAGGCGCTTTCTCGCTTCCCAGGCTAAGAGAAGCACTTACCGTGCTGCAAACAGCTTCTCTGCTTGTGGAGAGCTTGGAAAACGCGCCTAAGTGCTGTTCGCAGCAGCATGCTGCTAAACGCCGAGAAAGCGCTAGGCACGGCCAAAAGGCGCTTTCTTGCTTCCCAGGATAAGAGAAGCACTTTCCGTGCTGCAAACAGCTTCTCTGCTTGTGGAGAGCTCGGAAACAGCGCCTAGCCGCTGTTCGCAGCCAGCCTGCAGCGTGCAGCCTCCGAGAGCACTAGGCGCGGACAAAAAACGCTTTCTCGGTTGCCAGGCTAAGAGAAACACTTTCCGTGCTGCAAACAGCTTCTCTGCTTGTGGAGAGCTCGGAAACAGCGCCTAGCCGCTATTCCCAGGCAGACTGCAGCGTGCAGCCTCCGAGAGCACTAGGCGCGGCCAAAAGGCGCTTTCTCGCTTCCCAGGCTAAGAGAAGCACTTTCCGTGCTGCAAACAGCTTCTCTGCTTGTGGAGAGCTTGGAAAACGCGCCTAGGTGCTGTTCGCAGCAGCCTGCTGCTAAACACCGAGAAAGCACTAGGCACGGCCAAAAGGCGCTTTCTTGCTTCCCAGGCTAAGAGAAGCACTTTCCGTGCTGCAAACAGCTTCTCTGCTTGTGGAGAGCTCGGAAACAGCGCCTAGCCGCTGTTCCCAGCCAGCCTGCTGCGTACCGACGAACAAAGCACTAGGCACGGCCAAAAGGCGCTTTCTCGCTTCCCAGGCTAAGAGAAGCACTTTCCGTGCTCTAAACAGCTTCTCTGCTTGTGGAGAGCTCGGAAACCGCGCCTAGCCGCTGTTCCCAGCCAGCCTGCAGCGTGCAGCTTCCGAGAGCACTAGGCGTGGCCAAAAAACGCTTTCTCGCTTCCCAGGCTAAGAGAAGCACTTTCCGTGCTGCAAACAGCTTCTCTGCTTGTGGAGAGTTCGGAAACCGCGCCTAGCCGCTGCTCACAGCCAGCGTGCAGCGTGCAGCCTCCGAGAGCACTAGGCGCGGCCAAAAGGCGCTTTCTCGCTTCCCAGGCTAAGAGAAGCACTTTCCGTGCTGCAAACAGCTTCTCTGCTTGTGGAGAGCTCGGAAACAGCGCCTAGCCGCTGTTCCCAGCCAGCCTGCATCGTGCAGCCTCCGAGAGCACTAGGCGCGGCCAAAAGGCGCTTTCTCGCTTCCCAGGCTAAGAGAAGCACTTTCCGTGCTGCAAACAGCTTCTCTGCTTGTGGAGAGCTTAGAAAACGCGCCTAGGTGCTGTTCGGAGCAGCCTGCTGCTAAACGCCGAGAAAGCACTAGGCACGGCCAAAAGGCGCTTTCTTGCTTCCCAGGCTAAGAGAAGCACTTTCCGTGCTGCAAACAGCTTCTCTGCTTGTGCAGAGCTCGGAAACAGCGCCTAGCCGCTGTTCGCAGCCAGCCTGCAGCGTGCAGCCTCCGAGAGCACTAGGCGCGGACAAAAGGCGCTTTCTCGCTTCTCAGGATAAGAGAAGCACTTTCCGTGCTGCAAACAGCTTCTCTGCTTGTGGAGAGCTCGGAAACAGCGCCTAGCCGCTGTTCCCAGCCAGCCTGCAGCGTGCAGCCTCCGAGAGAACTAGGCGCGGCCAAAAAACGCTTTCTCGCTTCCCAGGCTAAGAGAAGCACTTTCCGTGCTGCAAACAGCTTCTCTGCTTGTGGAGAGCTCGGAAACAGCGCCTAGCCGCTGTTCCGAGCAAGACTGCAGCGTGCAGCCTGCGAGACCTCTAGGCGCGGCCAAAAGGCGCTTTCTCGCTTCCCAGGCTAAGAGAAGCACTTTCCGTGCTGCAAACAGCTTCTCTGCTTGTGGAGAGCTTGGAAAACGCGCCTAGGTGCTGTTCGCAGCAGCCTGCTGCTAAACGCCGAGAAAGCACTAGGCACGGCCAAAAGGGGCTTTCTTGCTTCCCAGGCTAAGAGAAGCACTTTCCGTGCTGCAAACAGCTTCTCTGCTTGTGGAGAGCTCGGAAACAGCGCCTAGCCGCTGTTCGCAGCCAGCCTGCAGCGTGCAGCCTCCGGGAGCACTAGGCGCGGCAAAAAAACGCTTTCTCGCTTCCCAGGCTAAGAGAAGCACTTTCCGTGCTGCAAACAGCTTCTCTGCTTGTGGAGAGCTCGGAAACCGCGCCTAGCCACTGCTCGCAGCCAGCCTGCAGCGTGCAGCCTCCGAGAGCACTAGGTGTGGCCAAAAGGCGCTTTCTCGCTTCTCAGGATAAGAGAAGCACTTTCCGTGCTGCAAACAGCTTCTCTGCTTGTGGAAAGCTCGGAAACAGCCCCTAGCCGCTGTTCCCAGCCAGCCTGCAGCGTGCAGCCTCCGAGAGCACTAGGCGCGGCCAAAAGGCGCTTTCTCGCTTCCCAGGCTAAGAGAAGCACTTTCCGTGCTGCAAACAGCTTCTCTGCTTGTGGAGAGCTCGGAAACAGCGCCTAGCCGCTGTTCCCAGCCAGCCTGCAGCGTGCAGCCTCCGAGAGAACTAGGCGCGGCCAAAAAACGCTTTCTCGCTTCCCAGGCTAAGAGAAGCACTTTCCGTGCTGCAAACAGCTTCTCTGCTTGTGGAGAGCTCGGAAACAGCGCCTAGCCGCTGTTCCCAGCCAGCCTGCAGCGTACCGCCGGACAAAGCACTAGGCGCGGCCAAAAGGCGCTTTCTCGCTTCCCAGGCTAAGAGAAGCACTTTCCGTGCTGCAAACAGCTTCTCTGCTTGTGGAGAGCTCGGAAAGAGCGCCTAGCCGCTGTACCCAGCTAGGCTGTAGCGTACCGCCGGACAAAGCACTGGGCGCGGCCAAAAGGGGCTTTCTCGCTTCCCAGGCTAAGAGAAGCACTTTCCGTGCTGCAAACAGCTTCTCTGCTTATGGAGAGCTCGGAAACAGCGCCTAGCCGCTGTTCGAAGCCAGCCTGCAGCGTGCAGCCTCCGAGAGCACTAGGCGCGGCCAAAAGGCGCTTTCTCGCTTCCCAGGATAAGAGAAGCACTTTCCGTGCTGCAAACAGCTTCTCTGCTTGTGGAGTGCTCGGAAACAGCGCCTAGCCGCGGTTCCCAGCCAGCCTGCAGCGTGCAGCCTCCGAGAGCACTAGGCGCGGCCAAAAGGCGCTTTCTCGCTTCCCAGGCTAAGAGAAGCACTTTCCGTGCTGCAAACAGCTTCTCTGCTTGTGGAGAGCTCGGAAACAGCGCCTAGCCGCTGTTCGCAGCCAGCCAGCAGCGTGCAGCCTCCGAGAGAACTAGGCGCGGCCAAAAGGGGCTTTCTCGCTTCCCAGGCTAAGAGAAGCACTTTCCGTGCTGCAAACAGCTTCTCTGCTTGTGGAAAGCTCGGAAACAGCGCCTAGCCGCTGTTCCCAGCCAGCCTGCAGCGTGCAGCCTCCGAGAGCACTATGTGTGGCCAAAAGGCGCTTTCTCGCTTCTCAGGATGAGAGAAGCACTTTCCGTGCTGCAAACAGCTTCTCTGCTTGTGGAGAGCTCGGAAACAGCCCCTAGCCGCTGTTCGCAGCCAGCCTGCAGCGTGCAGCCTCCGAGAGCACTAGGCGCGGCCAAAAGGGGCTTTCTCGCTTCCCAGGCTAAGAGAAGCACTTTCCGTGCTGCAAACAGCTTCTCTGCTTGTGGAGAGCTCGGAAACAGCGCCTAGCCGCTGTTCCCAGCCAGCCTGCACCGTGCAGCCTCCGAGAGCACTAGGCGCGGCCTAAAGGCGCTTTCTCGCTTCCCAGGATAAGAGAAGCACTTTCCGTGCTGCAAACAGCTTCTCTGCTTGTGGAGAGCTTGGAAAACGCGCCTAGGTGCTGTTCGGAGCAGCCTGCTGCTAAACGCCGAGAAAGCACTAGGCACGGCCAAAAGGCGCTTTCTTGCTTCCCAGGCTAAGAGAAGCACTTTCCGTGCTGCAAACAGCTTCTCTGCTTGTGCAGAGCTCGGAAACAGCGCCTAGCCGCTGTTCGCAGCCAGCCTGCAGCGTGCAGCCTCCGAGAGCACTAGGCGCGGACAAAAGGGGCTTTCTCGCTTTCCAGGCTAAGAGAAGCACTTTCCGTGCTGCAAACAGCTTCTCTGCTTGTGGAGAGCTCGGAAACAGCGCCTAGCCGCTGTTCCCAGCCAGCCGGCAGCGTGCAGCCTCCGAGAGAACTAGGCGCGGCCAAAAAACGCTTTCTCGCTTCCCAGGATAAGAGAAGCACTTTCCGTGCTGCAAACAGCTTCTCTGCTTGTGGAGAGCTTGGAAAACGCGCCTAAGTGCTGTTCGCAGCAGCATGCTGCTAAACGCCGAGAAAGCACTAGGCGCGGCAAAAAAACGCTTTCTCGCTTCCCAGGATAAGAGAAGCACTTTCCGTGCTGCAAACAGCTTCTCTGCTTGTGGAGAGCTCGGAAACAGCGCCTAGCCGCTATTCCCAGGCAGACTGCAGCGTGCAGCCTCCGAGAGCACTAGGCGCGGCAAAAAGGCTCTTTCTCGCTTCCCAGGCTAAGAGAAGCACTTTCCGTGCTGCAAACAGCTTCTCTGCTTGTGGAGAGCTCGGAAACAGCGCCTAGCCGCTGTTCCCAGCCCGCCTGCAGCGTGCAGCCTCCGAGAGAACTAGGCGCGGCCAAAAAAACGCTTTCTCGCTTCCCAGGCTAAGAGAAGCACTTTCCGTGCTGCAAACAGCTTCTCTGCTTGTGGAGAGCTAGGAAACCGCGCCTAGCCACTGCTCGCAGCCAGCCTGCAGCGTGCAGCCTCCGACAGCACTAGGCGCGGCCAAAAGGCGCTTTCTCGCTTCCCAGGATAAGAGAAGCACTTTCCGTGCTGCAAACAGCTTCTCTGCTTGTGGAGAGTTCGGAAACCGCGCCTAGGCGCTGCTCACAGCCAGCCTGCAGGGTGCAGCCTCCGAGAGCACTAGGCGCGGCCAAAAGGCGCTTTCTCGATTTCCAGGCTAAGAGAAGCACTTTCCGTGCGGCAAACAGCTTCTCTGCTTGTGCAGAGCTCGGAAAGAGCGCCTAGCCGCTGTACCCAGCTAGGCTGTAGCGTACCGCCGGACAAAGCACTAGGCGCGGCCAAAAGGGGCTTTCTCGCTTCCCAGGCTAAGAGAAGCACTTTCCGTGCTGCAAACAGCTTCTCTGCTTATGGAGAGCTCGGAAACAGCGCCTAGCCGCTGTTCGAAGCCAGCCTGCAGCGTGCAGCCTCCGAGAGCACTAGGCGCGGCCAAAAGGCGCTTTCTCGCTTCCCAGGCTAAGAGAAGCACTTTCCGTGCTGCAAACAGCTTCTCTGCTTGTGGAGTGCTCGGAAACAGCACCAGGCCGCTATTCCCAGTCAGCCTGCAGCGTGCAGCCTCCGAGAGCACTAGGCGCGGCCAAAAGGCGCTTTCTCGCTTCCCAGGCTAAGAGAAGCACTTTCCGTGCTGCAAACAGCTTCTCTGCTTGTGGAAAGCTCGGAAACAGCTCCTAGCCGCTGTTCCCAGCCAGCCTGCAGCGTGCAGCCTCCGAGAGCACTATGTGTGGCCAAAAGGCGCTTTCTCGCTTCTCAGGATGAGAGAAGCACTTTCCGTGCTGCAAACAGCTTCTCTGCTTGTGGAGAGCTCGGAAACAGCCCCTAGCCGCTGTTCGCAGCCAGCCTGCAGCGTGCAGCCTCCGAGAGCACTAGGCGCGGCCAAAAGGCGCTTTCTCGCTTCCCAGGCTAAGAGAAGCACTTTCCGTGCTGCAAACAGCTTCTCTGGTTGTGGAGAGCTCGGAAATCGCGCCTAGCCGCTGTTCGCAGCCAGCATGCTGCGTACCGACGAACAAAGCACTAGGCACGGCCAAAAGGCGCTTTCTCGCTTCCCAGGCTAAGAGAAGCACTTTCCGTGCTCTAAACAGCTTCTCTGCTTGTGGAGAGCTCGGAAACAGCGCCTAGCCGCTGCTCACAGCCAGCCTGCAGCGTGCAGCCTCCGAGAGCACTAGGCGCGGCCAAAAGGGGCTTTCTCGCTTCCCAGGCTAAGAGAAGCACTTTCCGTTCTGCAAACAGCTTCTCTGCTTGTGGAGAGCTCGGAAACAGCGCCTAGCCGCTGTTCCCAGCCAGCCTGCACCGTGCAGCCTCCGAGAGCACTAGGCGCGGCCTAAAGGCGCTTTCTCGCTTCCCAGGATAAGAGAAGCACTTTCCGTGCTGCAAACAGCTTCTCTGCTTGTGGAGAGCTTGGAAAACGCGCCTAGGTGCTGTTCGGAGCAGCCTGCTGCTAAACGCCGAGAAAGCACTAGGCACGGCCAAAAGGCGCTTTCTTGCTTCCCAGGCTAAGAGAAGCACTTTCCGTGCTGCAAACAGCTTCTCTGCTTGTGCAGAGCTCGGAAACAGCGCCTAGCCGCTGTTCGCAGCCAGCCTGCAGCGTGCAGCCTCCGAGAGCACTAGGCGCGGACAAAAGGGGCTTTCTCGCTTCCCAGGCTAAGAGAAGCACTTTCCGTGCTGCAAACAGCTTCTCAGCTTGTGGAGAGCTCGGAAACCGCGCCTAGCCACTGCTCGCAGCCAGCCTGCAGCGTGCAGCCTCCGAGAGCACTAGGTGTGGCCAAAAGGCGCTTTCTCGCTTCTCAGGATAAGAGAAGCACTTTCCGTGCTGCAAACAGCTTCTCTGCTTGTGGAAAGCTCGGAAACAGCCCCTAGCCGCTGTTCCCAGCCAGCCTGCAGCGTGCAGCCTCCGAGAGCACTAGGCGCGGCCAAAAGGCGCTTTCTCGCTTCCCAGGCTAAGAGAAGCACTTTCCGTGCTGCAAACAGCTTCTCTGCTTGTGGAGAGCTCGGAAACAGCCCCTAGCCGCTGTTCGCAGCCAGCCTGCTGCGTACCGCCGGACAAAGCACTAGGCGCGGCCAAAAGGCGCTTTCTCGCTTCCCAGGCTAAGAGAAGCACTTACCGTGCTGCAAACAGCTTCTCTGCGTGGGGAGAGCTCGTAAACCGCGCCTAGCCGCTGTTCCCAGCCAGCTTGCAGCGTGCAGCTTCCGAGAGCACTAGGCGTGGCCAAAAGGCGCTTTCTCGCTTCCTAGGCTAAGAGAAGCACTTTCCGTGCTGCAAAGAGGTTCTCTGCTTGTGGAGAGCTCGGAAACAGCGCCTAGCCGCTGCTCACAGCCAGCCTGCAGCGTGCAGCCTCCGTGAGCACTAGGCAAAGCCAAAAGGGGCTTTCTCGCTTCCAAGGCTAAGCGAAGCACTTTCCGTGCTGCAAACAGCTTCTCTGCTTGTGGAGAGCTCAGAAACAGCGCCTAGCCGCTGTTCCCAGCCAGCCTGCAGCATGCAGCCTCCGAGAGCACTAGGCGCGGCCAAAAGGGGCTTTCTCGCTTCCCAGGCTAAGAGAAGCACTTTCCGTGCTGCAAACAGCTTCTCTGCTTGTGGAGAGCTTGGAAAACGCGCCTAGGTGCTGTTCGGAGCAGCCTGCTGCTAAACGCCGATAAAGCACTAGGCACGGCCAAAAGGCGCTTTCTCGCTTCCCAGGATAAGAGAAGCACTTTCCGTGCTGCAAACAGCTTCTCTGCTTGTGGAGAGTTCGGAAACCGCGCCTAGGCGCTGCTCACAGCCAGCCTGCAGGGTGCAGCCTCCGAGAGCACTAGGCGCGGCCAAAAGGCGCTTTCTCGCTTTCCAGGCTAAGAGAAGCACTTTCCGTGCGGCAAACAGCTTCTCTGCTTGTGCAGAGCTCGGAAAGAGCGCCTAGCCACTGTACCCAGCTAGGCTGTAGCGTACCGCCGGACAAAGCACTAGGCGCGGCCAAAAGGGGCTTTCTCGCTTGCCAGGCAAAGAGAAGCACTTTCCGTGCTGCAAACAGCTTCTCTGCTTATGGAGAGCTCGGAAACAGCGCCTAGCCGCTGTTCGAAGCCAGCCTGCAGTGTGCAGCCTCCGAGAGCACTAGGCGCGGCCAAAAGGCGCTTTCTCGCTTCCCAGGATAAGAGAAGCACTTTCCGTGCTGCAAACAGCTTCTCTGCTTGTGGAGTGCTCGGAAACAGCACCAGGCCGCTATTCCCAGTCAGCCTGCAGCGTGCAGCCTCCGAGAGCACTAGGCGCGGCCAAAAGGCGCTTTCTCGCTTCCCAGGCTAAGAGAAGCACTTTCCGTGCTGCAAACAGCTTCTCTGCTTGTGGAGAGCTCGGAAACAGCGCCTAGCCGCTGTTCCCAGCCAGCCTGCAGCGTGCAGCCTCCGAGAGCACTATGTGTGGCCAAAAGGCGCTTTCTCGCTTCTCAGGATGAGAGAAGCACTTTCCGTGCTGCAAACAGCTTCTCTGCTTGTGGAGAGCTCGGAAACAGCCCCTAGCCGCTGTTCGCAGCCAGCCTGCAGCGTGCAGCCTCCGAGAGCACTAGGCGCGGCCAAAAGGCGCTTTCTCGCTTCCCAGGCTAAGAGAAGCACTTTCCGTGCTGCAAACAGCTTCTCTGGTTGTGGAGAGCTCGGAAATCGCGCCTAGCCGCTGTTCGCAGCCAGCATGCTGCGTACCGACGAACAAAGCACTAGGCACGGCCAAAAGGCGCTTTCTCGCTTCCCAGGCTAAGAGAAGCACTTTCCGTGCTCTAAACAGCTTCTCTGCTTGTGGAGAGCTCGGAAACCGCGCCTAGCCGCTGCTCACAGCCAGCCTGCAGCGTGCAGCCTCCGAGAGAACTAGGCGCGGCCAAAAAACGCTTTCTCGCTTCCCAGGCTAAGAGAAGCACTTTCCGTGCTGCAAACAGCTTCTCTGCTTGTGGAGAGCTCGGAAACAGCGCCTAGCCGCTGTTCCCAGCCAGCCTGCACCGTGCAGCCTCCGAGAGCTCTAGGCGCGGCCAAAAGGCGCTTTCTCGCTTCCCAGGCTAAGAGAAGCACTTTCCGTGCTGCAAACAGCTTCTCTGCTTGTGGAGAGCTTGGAAAACGCGCCTAGGTGCTGTTCGCAGCAGCCTGCTGCTAAACGCCGAGAAAACACTAGGCACGGCCAAAAGGCGCTTTCTTGCTTCCCAGGCTAAGAGAAGCACTTTCCGTGCTGCAAACAGCTTCTCTGCTTGTGGAGAGCTCGGAAACAGCGCCTAGCCGCTGTTCGCAGCCAGCCTGCAGCGTGCAACCTCCGAAAGCACTAGGCGCGGCCAAAAGGGGCTTTCTCGCTTCCCAGGCTAAGAGAAGCACTTTCCGTGCTGCAAACAGCTTCTCTGCTTGTGGAGAGCTCGGAAACAGCTCCTAGCCGCTGTTCCCAGCCAGCCTGCAGCGTACCGCCGGACAAAGCACTAGGTGCGGCCAAAAGGCGCTTTCTCGCTTCCCAGGCTAAGAGAAGCACTTTCCGTGCTCTAAACAGCTTCTCTGCTTGTGGAGAGCTCGGAAACCGCGCCTAGCCGCTGCTCACAGCCAGCCTGCAGCGTGCAGCCTCCGAGAGCACTAGGCGCGGCCAAAAGGGGCTTTCTCGCTTCCCAGGCTAAGAGAAGCACTTTCCGTGCTGCAAACAGCTTCTCTGCTTGTGGAGAGTTCGGAAACAGCGCCTAGCCGCTGTTCCCAGCCAGCCTGCACCGTGCAGCCTCCGAGAGGACTAGGCGCGGCCTAAAGGCGCTTTCTCGCTTCCCAGGATAAGAGAAGCACTTTCCGTGCTGCAAACAGCTTCTCTGCTTGTGGAGAGCTTGGAAAACGCGCCTAGGTGCTGTTCGCAGCAGCCTGCTGCTAAACGCCGAGAAAGCACTAGGCACGGCCAAAAGGCGCTTTCTTGCTTCCCAGGCTAAGAGAAGCACTTTCCGTGCTGCAAACAGCTTCTCTGCTTGTGCAGAGCTCGGAAACAGCGCCTAGCCGCTGTTCGCAGCCAGCCTGCAGCGTGCAGCCTCCGAGAGCACTAGGCGCGGACAAAAGGGGCTTTCTCGCTTCCCAGGCTAAGAGAAGCACTTTCCGTGCTGCAAACAGCTTCTCTGCTTGTGGAGAGTTCGGAAACCGCGCCTAGCCACTGCTCGCAGCCAGCCTGCAGCGTGCAGCCTCCGAGAGCACTAGGTGTGGCCAAAAGGCGCTTTCTCGCTTCTCAGGATAAGAGAAGCACTTTCCGTGCTGCAAACAGCTTCTCTGCTTGTGGAAAGCTCGGAAACAGCCCCTAGCCGCTGTTCCCAGCCAGCCTGCAGCGTGCAGCCTCCGAGAGCACTAGGCGCGGCCAAAAGGCGCTTTCTCGCTTCCCAGGCTAAGAGAAGCACTTTCCGTGCTGCAAACAGCTTCTCTGCTTGTGGAGAGCTCGGAAACAGCCCCTAGCCGCTGTTCCCAGCCAGCTTGCAGCGTGCAGCTTCCGAGAGCACTAGGCGTGGCCAAAAGGCGCTTTCTCGCTTCCTAGGCTAAGAGAAGCACTTTCCGTGCTGCAAAGAGGTTCTCTGCTTGTGGAGAGTTCGGAAACCGCGCCTAGCCGCTGCTCACAGCCAGCCTGCAGCGTGCAGCCTCCGTGAGCACTAGGCAAAGCCAAAAGGGGCTTTCTCGCTTCCAAGGCTAAGAGAAGCACTTTCCGTGCTGCAAACAGCTTCTCTGCTTGTGGAGAGCTCGGAAACAGCGCCTAGCCGCTGTTCCCAGCCAGCCTGCAGCGTGCAGCCTCCGAGAGCACTAGGCGCGGCCAAAAGGGGCTTTCTCGCTTCCCAGGCTAAGAGAAGCACTTTCCGTGCTGCAAACAGCTTCTCTGCTTGTGGAGAGCTTGGAAAACGCGCCTAGGTGCTGTTCGGAGCAGCCTGCTGCTAAACGCCGAGAAAGCACTAGGCACGGCCAAAAGGCGCTTTCTTGCTTCCCAGGCTAAGAGAAGCACTTTCCGTGCTGCAAACAGCTTCTCTGCTTGTGCAGAGCTCGGAAACAGCGCCTAGCCGCTGTTCGCAGCCAGCCTGCAGCGTGCAGCCTCCGAGAGCACTAGGCGCGGACAAAAGGGGCTTTCTCGCTTCCCAGGCTAAGAGAAGCACTTTCCGTGCTGCAAACAGCTTCTCTGCTTGTGGAGAGCTCGGAAACAGCGCCTAGCCGCTGTTCCCAGCCAGCCTGCAGCGTGCAGCCTCCGAGAGAACTAGGCGCGGCCAAAAAACACTTTCTCGCTTCCCAGGCTAAGAGAAGCACTTTCCGTGCTGCAAACAGCTTCTCTGCTTGTGGAGAGCTTGGAAAACGCGCCTAGGTGCTGTTCGCAGCAGCCTGCTGCTAAACGCCGAGAAAGCACTAGGCACGGCCAAAAGGCGCTTTCTTGCTTCCCAGGCTAAGAGAAGCACTTTCCGTGCTGCAAACAGCTTCTCTGCTTGTGGAGAGCTCGGAAACAGCGCCTAGCCGCTGTTCGCAGCCAGCCTGCAGCGTGCAGCCTCCGAGAGCACTAGGCGCGGCCAAAAGGGGCTTTCTCGCTTCCCAGGCTAAGAGAAGGACTTTCCGTGCTGCAAACAGCTTCTCTGCTTGTGGAGAGCTCGGAAACAGCGCCTAGCCGCTGTTCCCAGCCAGCCTGCAGCGTACCGCCGGACAAAGCACTAGGTGCGGCCAAAAGGCGCTTTCTCGCTTCCCAGGCTAAGAGAAGCACTTTCCGTGCTGCAAACAGCTTCTCTGCTTATGGAGAACTCGGAAACAGCGCCTAGCCGCTGTTCGCAGCCAGCCTGCAGCGTGCAGCCTCCGAGAGCACTAGGCGCGGCCAAAAGGCGCTTTCTCGCTTCCCAGGATAAGAGAAGCACTTTCCGTGCTGCAAACAGCTTCTCTGCTTGTGGAGAGCTCGGAAACAGCGCCTAGCCGCTTTTCCCAGCCAGCCTGCAGCGTGCAGACTCCGAGAGCACTAGGCGCGGCCAAAAGGCGCTTTCTCGCTTCCCAGGCTAAGAGAAGCACTTTCCGTGCTGCTAAACGGCTTCTCTACTTGTGGAGAGCTCGGAAACCGCGCCTAGCCGCTGTTCGCAGCCAGCCTGCTGCGAAACGCCGGAGAAAGCACTAGGCACGGCCAAAAGGCGCTTTCTCGCTTCCCAGGCTAAGAGAAGCACTTTCCGTGCTGCAAACAGCTTCTCTGCTTGTGGAGAGCTCGGAAACAGCGCCTAGCCGCTGTTCCCAGCCAGCCTGCAGCGTGCAGCCTCCGAGAGAACTAGGCGCGGCCAAAAAACGCTTTCTCGCTTCCCAGGCTAAGAGAAGCACTTTCCGTGCTGCAAACAGCTTCTCTGCTTGTGGAGAGCTCGGAAACAGCGCCTAGCCGCTGTTCCCAGCCAGCCTGCACCGTGCAGCCTCCGAGAGCTCTAGGCGCGGCCAAAAGGCGCTTTCTCGCTTCCCAGGCTAAGAGAAGCACTTTCCGTGCTGCAAACAGCTTCTCTGCTTGTGGAGAGCTTGGAAAACGCGCCTAGGTGCTGTTCGCAGCAGCCTGCTGCTAAACGCCGAGAAAACACTAGGCACGGCCAAAAGGCGCTTTCTTGCTTCCCAGGCTAAGAGAAGCACTTTCCGTGCTGCAAACAGCTTCTCTGCTTGTGGAGAGCTCGGAAACAGCGCCTAGCCGCTGTTCGCAGCCAGCCTGCAGCGTGCAACCTCCGAAAGCACTAGGCGCGGCCAAAAGGGGCTTTCTCGCTTCCCAGGCTAAGAGAAGCACTTTCCGTGCTGCAAACAGCTTCTCTGCTTGTGGAGAGCTCGGAAACAGCTCCTAGCCGCTGTTCCCAGCCAGCCTGCAGCGTACCGCCGGACAAAGCACTAGGTGCGGCCAAAAGGCGCTTTCTCGCTTCCCAGGCTAAGAGAAGCACTTTCCGTGCTCTAAACAGCTTCTCTGCTTGTGGAGAGCTCGGAAACCGCGCCTAGCCGCTGCTCACAGCCAGCCTGCAGCGTGCAGCCTCCGAGAGCACTAGGCGCGGCCAAAAGGGGCTTTCTCGCTTCCCAGGCTAAGAGAAGCACTTTCCGTGCTGCAAACAGCTTCTCTGCTTGTGGAGAGCTCGGAAACAGCGCCTAGCCGCTGTTCCCAGCCAGCCTGCACCGTGCAGCCTCCGAGAGGACTAGGCGCGGCCTAAAGGCGCTTTCTCGCTTCCCAGGATAAGAGAAGCACTTTCCGTGCTGCAAACAGCTTCTCTGCTTGTGGAGAGCTTGGAAAACGCGCCTAGGTGCTGTTCGCAGCAGCCTGCTGCTAAACGCCGAGAAAGCACTAGGCACGGCCAAAAGGCGCTTTCTTGCTTCCCAGGCTAAGAGAAGCACTTTCCGTGCTGCAAACAGCTTCTCTGCTTGTGCAGAGCTCGGAAACAGCGCCTAGCCGCTGTTCGCAGCCAGCCTGCAGCGTGCAGCCTCCGAGAGCACTAGGCGCGGACAAAAGGGGCTTTCTCGCTTCCCAGGCTAAGAGAAGCACTTTCCGTGCTGCAAACAGCTTCTCTGCTTGTGGAGAGTTCGGAAACCGCGCCTAGCCACTGCTCGCAGCCAGCCTGCAGCGTGCAGCCTCCGAGAGCACTAGGTGTGGCCAAAAGGCGCTTTCTCGCTTCTCAGGATAAGAGAAGCACTTTCCGTGCTGCAAACAGCGTCTCTGCTTGTGGAAAGCTCGGAAACAGCCCCTAGCCGCTGTTCCCAGCCAGCCTGCAGCGTGCAGCCTCCGAGAGCACTAGGCGCGGCCAAAAGGCGCTTTCTCGCTTCCCAGGCTAAGAGAAGCACTTTCCGTGCTGCAAACAGCTTCTCTGCTTGTGGAGAGCTCGGAAACAGCCCCTAGCCGCTGTTCCCAGCCAGCTTGCAGCGTGCAGCTTCCGAGAGCACTAGGCGTGGCCAAAAGGCGCTTTCTCGCTTCCTAGGCTAAGAGAAGCACTTTCCGTGCTGCAAACAGCTTCTCTGGTTGTGGAGAGCTCGGAAATCGCGCCTAGCCGCTGTTCGCAGCCAGCATGCTGCGTACCGACGAACAAAGCACTAGGCACGGCCAAAAGGCGCTTTCTCGCTTCCCAGGCTAAGAGAAGCACTTTCCGTGCTCTAAACAGCTTCTCTGCTTGTGGAGAGCTCGGAAACAGCGCCTAGCCGCTGCTCACAGCCAGCCTGCAGCGTGCAGCCTCCGAGAGCACTAGGCGCGGCCAAAAGGGGCTTTCTCGCTTCCCAGGCTAAGAGAAGCACTTTCCGTTCTGCAAACAGCTTCTCTGCTTGTGGAGAGCTCGGAAACAGCGCCTAGCCGCTGTTCCCAGCCAGCCTGCACCGTGCAGCCTCCGAGAGCACTAGGCGCGGCCTAAAGGCGCTTTCTCGCTTCCCAGGATAAGAGAAGCACTTTCCGTGCTGCAAACAGCTTCTCTGCTTGTGGAGAGCTTGGAAAACGCGCCTAGGTGCTGTTCGGAGCAGCCTGCTGCTAAACGCCGAGAAAGCACTAGGCACGGCCAAAAGGCGCTTTCTTGCTTCCCAGGCTAAGAGAAGCACTTTCCGTGCTGCAAACAGCTTCTCTGCTTGTGCAGAGCTCGGAAACAGCGCCTAGCCGCTGTTCGCAGCCAGCCTGCAGCGTGCAGCCTCCGAGAGCACTAGGCGCGGACAAAAGGGGCTTTCTCGCTTCCCAGGCTAAGAGAAGCACTTTCCGTGCTGCAAACAGCTTCTCAGCTTGTGGAGAGCTCGGAAACCGCGCCTAGCCACTGCTCGCAGCCAGCCTGCAGCGTGCAGCCTCCGAGAGCACTAGGTGTGGCCAAAAGGCGCTTTCTCGCTTCTCAGGATAAGAGAAGCACTTTCCGTGCTGCAAACAGCTTCTCTGCTTGTGGAAAGCTCGGAAACAGCCCCTAGCCGCTGTTCCCAGCCAGCCTGCAGCGTGCAGCCTCCGAGAGCACTAGGCGCGGCCAAAAGGCGCTTTCTCGCTTCCCAGGCTAAGAGAAGCACTTTCCGTGCTGCAAACAGCTTCTCTGCTTGTGGAGAGCTCGGAAACAGCCCCTAGCCGCTGTTCGCAGCCAGCCTGCTGCGTACCGCCGGACAAAGCACTAGGCGCGGCCAAAAGGCGCTTTCTCGCTTCCCAGGCTAAGAGAAGCACTTACCGTGCTGCAAACAGCTTCTCTGCGTGGGGAGAGCTCGTAAACCGCGCCTAGCCGCTGTTCCCAGCCAGCTTGCAGCGTGCAGCTTCCGAGAGCACTAGGCGTGGCCAAAAGGCGCTTTCTCGCTTCCTAGGCTAAGAGAAGCACTTTCCGTGCTGCAAACAGCTTCTCTGCTTGTGCAGAGCTCGGAAACAGCGCCTAGCCGCTGTTCGCAGCCAGCCTGCAGCGTGCAGCCTCCGAGAGCACTAGGCGCGGACAAAAGGGGCTTTCTCGCTTCCCAGGCTAAGAGAAGCACTTTCCGTGCTGCAAACAGCTTCTCTGCTTGTGGAGAGCTCGGAAACAGCGCCTAGCCGCTGTTCCCAGCCAGCCTGCAGCGTGCAGCCTCCGAGAGAACTAGGCGCGGCCAAAAAACACTTTCTCGCTTCCCAGGCTAAGAGAAGCACTTTCCGTGCTGCAAACAGCTTCTCTGCTTGTGGAGAGCTTGGAAAACGCGCCTAGGTGCTGTTCGCAGCAGCCTGCTGCTAAACGCCGAGAAAGCACTAGGCACGGCCAAAAGGCGCTTTCTTGCTTCCCAGGCTAAGAGAAGCACTTTCCGTGCTGCAAACAGCTTCTCTGCTTGTGGAGAGCTCGGAAACAGCGCCTAGCCGCTGTTCGCAGCCAGCCTGCAGCGTGCAGCCTCCGAGAGCACTAGGCGCGGCCAAAAGGGGCTTTCTCGCTTCCCAGGCTAAGAGAAGGACTTTCCGTGCTGCAAACAGCTTCTCTGCTTGTGGAGAGCTCGGAAACAGCGCCTAGCCGCTGTTCCCAGCCAGCCTGCAGCGTACCGCCGGACAAAGCACTAGGTGCGGCCAAAAGGCGCTTTCTCGCTTCCCAGGCTAAGAGAAGCACTTTCCGTGCTGCAAACAGCTTCTCTGCTTATGGAGAACTCGGAAACAGCGCCTAGCCGCTGTTCGCAGCCAGCCTGCAGCGTGCAGCCTCCGAGAGCACTAGGCGCGGCCAAAAGGCGCTTTCTCGCTTCCCAGGATAAGAGAAGCACTTTCCGTGCTGCAAACAGCTTCTCTGCTTGTGGAGAGCTCGGAAACAGCGCCTAGCCGCTTTTCCCAGCCAGCCTGCAGCGTGCAGACTCCGAGAGCACTAGGCGCGGCCAAAAGGCGCTTTCTCGCTTCCCAGGCTAAGAGAAGCACTTTCCGTGCTGCTAAACGGCTTCTCTACTTGTGGAGAGCTCGGAAACCGCGCCTAGCCGCTGTTCGCAGCCAGCCTGCTGCGAAACGCCGGAGAAAGCACTAGGCACGGCCAAAAGGCGCTTTCTCGCTTCCCAGGCTAAGAGAAGCACTTTCCGTGCTGCAAACAGCTTCTCTGCTTGTGGAGAGCTCGGAAACAGCGCCTAGCCGCTGTTCCCAGCCAGCCTGCAGCGTGCAGCCTCCGAGAGAACTAGGCGCGGCCAAAAAACGCTTTCTCGCTTCCCAGGCTAAGAGAAGCACTTTCCGTGCTGCAAACAGCTTCTCTGCTTGTGGAGAGCTCGGAAACAGCGCCTAGCCGCTGTTCCCAGCCAGCCTGCACCGTGCAGCCTCCGAGAGCTCTAGGCGCGGCCAAAAGGCGCTTTCTCGCTTCCCAGGCTAAGAGAAGCACTTTCCGTGCTGCAAACAGCTTCTCTGCTTGTGGAGAGCTTGGAAAACGCGCCTAGGTGCTGTTCGCAGCAGCCTGCTGCTAAACGCCGAGAAAACACTAGGCACGGCCAAAAGGCGCTTTCTTGCTTCCCAGGCTAAGAGAAGCACTTTCCGTGCTGCAAACAGCTTCTCTGCTTGTGGAGAGCTCGGAAACAGCGCCTAGCCGCTGTTCGCAGCCAGCCTGCAGCGTGCAACCTCCGAAAGCACTAGGCGCGGCCAAAAGGGGCTTTCTCGCTTCCCAGGCTAAGAGAAGCACTTTCCGTGCTGCAAACAGCTTCTCTGCTTGTGGAGAGCTCGGAAACAGCTCCTAGCCGCTGTTCCCAGCCAGCCTGCAGCGTACCGCCGGACAAAGCACTAGGTGCGGCCAAAAGGCGCTTTCTCGCTTCCCAGGCTAAGAGAAGCACTTTCCGTGCTCTAAACAGCTTCTCTGCTTGTGGAGAGCTCGGAAACCGCGCCTAGCCGCTGCTCACAGCCAGCCTGCAGCGTGCAGCCTCCGAGAGCACTAGGCGCGGCCAAAAGGGGCTTTCTCGCTTCCCAGGCTAAGAGAAGCACTTTCCGTGCTGCAAACAGCTTCTCTGCTTGTGGAGAGCTCGGAAACAGCGCCTAGCCGCTGTTCCCAGCCAGCCTGCACCGTGCAGCCTCCGAGAGGACTAGGCGCGGCCTAAAGGCGCTTTCTCGCTTCCCAGGATAAGAGAAGCACTTTCCGTGCTGCAAACAGCTTCTCTGCTTGTGGAGAGCTTGGAAAACGCGCCTAGGTGCTGTTCGCAGCAGCCTGCTGCTAAACGCCGAGAAAGCACTAGGCACGGCCAAAAGGCGCTTTCTTGCTTCCCAGGCTAAGAGAAGCACTTTCCGTGCTGCAAACAGCTTCTCTGCTTGTGCAGAGCTCGGAAACAGCGCCTAGCCGCTGTTCGCAGCCAGCCTGCAGCGTGCAGCCTCCGAGAGCACTAGGCGCGGACAAAAGGGGCTTTCTCGCTTCCCAGGCTAAGAGAAGCACTTTCCGTGCTGCAAACAGCTTCTCTGCTTGTGGAGAGTTCGGAAACCGCGCCTAGCCACTGCTCGCAGCCAGCCTGCAGCGTGCAGCCTCCGAGAGCACTAGGTGTGGCCAAAAGGCGCTTTCTCGCTTCTCAGGATAAGAGAAGCACTTTCCGTGCTGCAAACAGCTTCTCTGCTTGTGGAAAGCTCGGAAACAGCCCCTAGCCGCTGTTCCCAGCCAGCCTGCAGCGTGCAGCCTCCGAGAGCACTAGGCGCGGCCAAAAGGCGCTTTCTCGCTTCCCAGGCTAAGAGAAGCACTTTCCGTGCTGCAAACAGCTTCTCTGCTTGTGGAGAGCTCGGAAACAGCCCCTAGCCGCTGTTCCCAGCCAGCTTGCAGCGTGCAGCTTCCGAGAGCACTAGGCGTGGCCAAAAGGCGCTTTCTCGCTTCCTAGGCTAAGAGAAGCACTTTCCGTGCTGCAAACAGCTTCTCTGGTTGTGGAGAGCTCGGAAATCGCGCCTAGCCGCTGTTCGCAGCCAGCATGCTGCGTACCGACGAACAAAGCACTAGGCACGGCCAAAAGGCGCTTTCTCGCTTCCCAGGCTAAGAGAAGCACTTTCCGTGCTCTAAACAGCTTCTCTGCTTGTGGAGAGCTCGGAAACAGCGCCTAGCCGCTGCTCACAGCCAGCCTGCAGCGTGCAGCCTCCGAGAGCACTAGGCGCGGCCAAAAGGGGCTTTCTCGCTTCCCAGGCTAAGAGAAGCACTTTCCGTTCTGCAAACAGCTTCTCTGCTTGTGGAGAGCTCGGAAACAGCGCCTAGCCGCTGTTCCCAGCCAGCCTGCACCGTGCAGCCTCCGAGAGCACTAGGCGCGGCCTAAAGGCGCTTTCTCGCTTCCCAGGATAAGAGAAGCACTTTCCGTGCTGCAAACAGCTTCTCTGCTTGTGGAGAGCTTGGAAAACGCGCCTAGGTGCTGTTCGGAGCAGCCTGCTGCTAAACGCCGAGAAAGCACTAGGCACGGCCAAAAGGCGCTTTCTTGCTTCCCAGGCTAAGAGAAGCACTTTCCGTGCTGCAAACAGCTTCTCTGCTTGTGCAGAGCTCGGAAACAGCGCCTAGCCGCTGTTCGCAGCCAGCCTGCAGCGTGCAGCCTCCGAGAGCACTAGGCGCGGACAAAAGGGGCTTTCTCGCTTCCCAGGCTAAGAGAAGCACTTTCCGTGCTGCAAACAGCTTCTCAGCTTGTGGAGAGCTCGGAAACCGCGCCTAGCCACTGCTCGCAGCCAGCCTGCAGCGTGCAGCCTCCGAGAGCACTAGGTGTGGCCAAAAGGCGCTTTCTCGCTTCTCAGGATAAGAGAAGCACTTTCCGTGCTGCAAACAGCTTCTCTGCTTGTGGAAAGCTCGGAAACAGCCCCTAGCCGCTGTTCCCAGCCAGCCTGCAGCGTGCAGCCTCCGAGAGCACTAGGCGCGGCCAAAAGGCGCTTTCTCGCTTCCCAGGCTAAGAGAAGCACTTTCCGTGCTGCAAACAGCTTCTCTGCTTGTGGAGAGCTCGGAAACAGCCCCTAGCCGCTGTTCGCAGCCAGCCTGCTGCGTACCGCCGGACAAAGCACTAGGCGCGGCCAAAAGGCGCTTTCTCGCTTCCCAGGCTAAGAGAAGCACTTACCGTGCTGCAAACAGCTTCTCTGCGTGGGGAGAGCTCGTAAACCGCGCCTAGCCGCTGTTCCCAGCCAGCTTGCAGCGTGCAGCTTCCGAGAGCACTAGGCGTGGCCAAAAGGCGCTTTCTCGCTTCCTAGGCTAAGAGAAGCACTTTCCGTGCTGCAAAGAGGTTCTCTGCTTGTGGAGAGCTCGGAAACAGCGCCTAGCCGCTGCTCACAGCCAGCCTGCAGCGTGCAGCCTCCGTGAGCACTAGGCAAAGCCAAAAGGGGCTTTCTCGCTTCCAAGGCTAAGCGAAGCACTTTCCGTGCTGCAAACAGCTTCTCTGCTTGTGGAGAGCTCAGAAACAGCGCCTAGCCGCTGTTCCCAGCCAGCCTGCAGCATGCAGCCTCCGAGAGCACTAGGCGCGGCCAAAAGGGGCTTTCTCGCTTCCCAGGCTAAGAGAAGCACTTTCCGTGCTGCAAACAGCTTCTCTGCTTGTGGAGAGCTTGGAAAACGCGCCTAGGTGCTGTTCGGAGCAGCCTGCTGCTAAACGCCGATAAAGCACTAGGCACGGCCAAAAGGCGCTTTCTCGCTTCCCAGGATAAGAGAAGCACTTTCCGTGCTGCAAACAGCTTCTCTGCTTGTGGAGAGTTCGGAAACCGCGCCTAGGCGCTGCTCACAGCCAGCCTGCAGGGTGCAGCCTCCGAGAGCACTAGGCGCGGCCAAAAGGCGCTTTCTCGCTTTCCAGGCTAAGAGAAGCACTTTCCGTGCGGCAAACAGCTTCTCTGCTTGTGCAGAGCTCGGAAAGAGCGCCTAGCCACTGTACCCAGCTAGGCTGTAGCGTACCGCCGGACAAAGCACTAGGCGCGGCCAAAAGGGGCTTTCTCGCTTGCCAGGCAAAGAGAAGCACTTTCCGTGCTGCAAACAGCTTCTCTGCTTATGGAGAGCTCGGAAACAGCGCCTAGCCGCTGTTCGAAGCCAGCCTGCAGTGTGCAGCCTCCGAGAGCACTAGGCGCGGCCAAAAGGCGCTTTCTCGCTTCCCAGGATAAGAGAAGCACTTTCCGTGCTGCAAACAGCTTCTCTGCTTGTGGAGTGCTCGGAAACAGCACCAGGCCGCTATTCCCAGTCAGCCTGCAGCGTGCAGCCTCCGAGAGCACTAGGCGCGGCCAAAAGGCGCTTTCTCGCTTCCCAGGCTAAGAGAAGCACTTTCCGTGCTGCAAACAGCTTCTCTGCTTGTGGAGAGCTCGGAAACAGCGCCTAGCCGCTGTTCCCAGCCAGCCTGCAGCGTGCAGCCTCCGAGAGCACTATGTGTGGCCAAAAGGCGCTTTCTCGCTTCTCAGGATGAGAGAAGCACTTTCCGTGCTGCAAACAGCTTCTCTGCTTGTGGAGAGCTCGGAAACAGCCCCTAGCCGCTGTTCGCAGCCAGCCTGCAGCGTGCAGCCTCCGAGAGCACTAGGCGCGGCCAAAAGGCGCTTTCTCGCTTCCCAGGCTAAGAGAAGCACTTTCCGTGCTGCAAACAGCTTCTCTGGTTGTGGAGAGCTCGGAAATCGCGCCTAGCCGCTGTTCGCAGCCAGCATGCTGCGTACCGACGAACAAAGCACTAGGCACGGCCAAAAGGCGCTTTCTCGCTTCCCAGGCTAAGAGAAGCACTTTCCGTGCTCTAAACAGCTTCTCTGCTTGTGGAGAGCTCGGAAACCGCGCCTAGCCGCTGCTCACAGCCAGCCTGCAGCGTGCAGCCTCCGAGAGAACTAGGCGCGGCCAAAAAACGCTTTCTCGCTTCCCAGGCTAAGAGAAGCACTTTCCGTGCTGCAAACAGCTTCTCTGCTTGTGGAGAGCTCGGAAACAGCGCCTAGCCGCTGTTCCCAGCCAGCCTGCACCGTGCAGCCTCCGAGAGCTCTAGGCGCGGCCAAAAGGCGCTTTCTCGCTTCCCAGGCTAAGAGAAGCACTTTCCGTGCTGCAAACAGCTTCTCTGCTTGTGGAGAGCTTGGAAAACGCGCCTAGGTGCTGTTCGCAGCAGCCTGCTGCTAAACGCCGAGAAAACACTAGGCACGGCCAAAAGGCGCTTTCTTGCTTCCCAGGCTAAGAGAAGCACTTTCCGTGCTGCAAACAGCTTCTCTGCTTGTGGAGAGCTCGGAAACAGCGCCTAGCCGCTGTTCGCAGCCAGCCTGCAGCGTGCAACCTCCGAAAGCACTAGGCGCGGCCAAAAGGGGCTTTCTCGCTTCCCAGGCTAAGAGAAGCACTTTCCGTGCTGCAAACAGCTTCTCTGCTTGTGGAGAGCTCGGAAACAGCTCCTAGCCGCTGTTCCCAGCCAGCCTGCAGCGTACCGCCGGACAAAGCACTAGGTGCGGCCAAAAGGCGCTTTCTCGCTTCCCAGGCTAAGAGAAGCACTTTCCGTGCTCTAAACAGCTTCTCTGCTTGTGGAGAGCTCGGAAACCGCGCCTAGCCGCTGCTCACAGCCAGCCTGCAGCGTGCAGCCTCCGAGAGCACTAGGCGCGGCCAAAAGGGGCTTTCTCGCTTCCCAGGCTAAGAGAAGCACTTTCCGTGCTGCAAACAGCTTCTCTGCTTGTGGAGAGTTCGGAAACAGCGCCTAGCCGCTGTTCCCAGCCAGCCTGCACCGTGCAGCCTCCGAGAGGACTAGGCGCGGCCTAAAGGCGCTTTCTCGCTTCCCAGGATAAGAGAAGCACTTTCCGTGCTGCAAACAGCTTCTCTGCTTGTGGAGAGCTTGGAAAACGCGCCTAGGTGCTGTTCGCAGCAGCCTGCTGCTAAACGCCGAGAAAGCACTAGGCACGGCCAAAAGGCGCTTTCTTGCTTCCCAGGCTAAGAGAAGCACTTTCCGTGCTGCAAACAGCTTCTCTGCTTGTGCAGAGCTCGGAAACAGCGCCTAGCCGCTGTTCGCAGCCAGCCTGCAGCGTGCAGCCTCCGAGAGCACTAGGCGCGGACAAAAGGGGCTTTCTCGCTTCCCAGGCTAAGAGAAGCACTTTCCGTGCTGCAAACAGCTTCTCTGCTTGTGGAGAGTTCGGAAACCGCGCCTAGCCACTGCTCGCAGCCAGCCTGCAGCGTGCAGCCTCCGAGAGCACTAGGTGTGGCCAAAAGGCGCTTTCTCGCTTCTCAGGATAAGAGAAGCACTTTCCGTGCTGCAAACAGCTTCTCTGCTTGTGGAAAGCTCGGAAACAGCCCCTAGCCGCTGTTCCCAGCCAGCCTGCAGCGTGCAGCCTCCGAGAGCACTAGGCGCGGCCAAAAGGCGCTTTCTCGCTTCCCAGGCTAAGAGAAGCACTTTCCGTGCTGCAAACAGCTTCTCTGCTTGTGGAGAGCTCGGAAACAGCCCCTAGCCGCTGTTCCCAGCCAGCTTGCAGCGTGCAGCTTCCGAGAGCACTAGGCGTGGCCAAAAGGCGCTTTCTCGCTTCCTAGGCTAAGAGAAGCACTTTCCGTGCTGCAAAGAGGTTCTCTGCTTGTGGAGAGTTCGGAAACCGCGCCTAGCCGCTGCTCACAGCCAGCCTGCAGCGTGCAGCCTCCGTGAGCACTAGGCAAAGCCAAAAGGGGCTTTCTCGCTTCCAAGGCTAAGAGAAGCACTTTCCGTGCTGCAAACAGCTTCTCTGCTTGTGGAGAGCTCGGAAACAGCGCCTAGCCGCTGTTCCCAGCCAGCCTGCAGCGTGCAGCCTCCGAGAGCACTAGGCGCGGCCAAAAGGGGCTTTCTCGCTTCCCAGGCTAAGAGAAGCACTTTCCGTGCTGCAAACAGCTTCTCTGCTTGTGGAGAGCTTGGAAAACGCGCCTAGGTGCTGTTCGGAGCAGCCTGCTGCTAAACGCCGAGAAAGCACTAGGCACGGCCAAAAGGCGCTTTCTTGCTTCCCAGGCTAAGAGAAGCACTTTCCGTGCTGCAAACAGCTTCTCTGCTTGTGCAGAGCTCGGAAACAGCGCCTAGCCGCTGTTCGCAGCCAGCCTGCAGCGTGCAGCCTCCGAGAGCACTAGGCGCGGACAAAAGGGGCTTTCTCGCTTCCCAGGCTAAGAGAAGCACTTTCCGTGCTGCAAACAGCTTCTCTGCTTGTGGAGAGCTCGGAAACAGCGCCTAGCCGCTGTTCCCAGCCAGCCTGCAGCGTGCAGCCTCCGAGAGAACTAGGCGCGGCCAAAAAACACTTTCTCGCTTCCCAGGCTAAGAGAAGCACTTTCCGTGCTGCAAACAGCTTCTCTGCTTGTGGAGAGCTTGGAAAACGCGCCTAGGTGCTGTTCGCAGCAGCCTGCTGCTAAACGCCGAGAAAGCACTAGGCACGGCCAAAAGGCGCTTTCTTGCTTCCCAGGCTAAGAGAAGCACTTTCCGTGCTGCAAACAGCTTCTCTGCTTGTGGAGAGCTCGGAAACAGCGCCTAGCCGCTGTTCGCAGCCAGCCTGCAGCGTGCAGCCTCCGAGAGCACTAGGCGCGGCCAAAAGGGGCTTTCTCGCTTCCCAGGCTAAGAGAAGGACTTTCCGTGCTGCAAACAGCTTCTCTGCTTGTGGAGAGCTCGGAAACAGCGCCTAGCCGCTGTTCCCAGCCAGCCTGCAGCGTACCGCCGGACAAAGCACTAGGTGCGGCCAAAAGGCGCTTTCTCGCTTCCCAGGCTAAGAGAAGCACTTTCCGTGCTGCAAACAGCTTCTCTGCTTATGGAGAACTCGGAAACAGCGCCTAGCCGCTGTTCGCAGCCAGCCTGCAGCGTGCAGCCTCCGAGAGCACTAGGCGCGGCCAAAAGGCGCTTTCTCGCTTCCCAGGATAAGAGAAGCACTTTCCGTGCTGCAAACAGCTTCTCTGCTTGTGGAGAGCTCGGAAACAGCGCCTAGCCGCTTTTCCCAGCCAGCCTGCAGCGTGCAGACTCCGAGAGCACTAGGCGCGGCCAAAAGGCGCTTTCTCGCTTCCCAGGCTAAGAGAAGCACTTTCCGTGCTGCTAAACGGCTTCTCTACTTGTGGAGAGCTCGGAAACCGCGCCTAGCCGCTGTTCGCAGCCAGCCTGCTGCGAAACGCCGGAGAAAGCACTAGGCACGGCCAAAAGGCGCTTTCTCGCTTCCCAGGCTAAGAGAAGCACTTTCCGTGCTGCAAACAGCTTCTCTGCTTGTGGAGAGCTCGGAAACAGCGCCTAGCCGCTGTTCCCAGCCAGCCTGCAGCGTGCAGCCTCCGAGAGAACTAGGCGCGGCCAAAAAACGCTTTCTCGCTTCCCAGGCTAAGAGAAGCACTTTCCGTGCTGCAAACAGCTTCTCTGCTTGTGGAGAGCTCGGAAACAGCGCCTAGCCGCTGTTCCCAGCCAGCCTGCACCGTGCAGCCTCCGAGAGCTCTAGGCGCGGCCAAAAGGCGCTTTCTCGCTTCCCAGGCTAAGAGAAGCACTTTCCGTGCTGCAAACAGCTTCTCTGCTTGTGGAGAGCTTGGAAAACGCGCCTAGGTGCTGTTCGCAGCAGCCTGCTGCTAAACGCCGAGAAAACACTAGGCACGGCCAAAAGGCGCTTTCTTGCTTCCCAGGCTAAGAGAAGCACTTTCCGTGCTGCAAACAGCTTCTCTGCTTGTGGAGAGCTCGGAAACAGCGCCTAGCCGCTGTTCGCAGCCAGCCTGCAGCGTGCAACCTCCGAAAGCACTAGGCGCGGCCAAAAGGGGCTTTCTCGCTTCCCAGGCTAAGAGAAGCACTTTCCGTGCTGCAAACAGCTTCTCTGCTTGTGGAGAGCTCGGAAACAGCTCCTAGCCGCTGTTCCCAGCCAGCCTGCAGCGTACCGCCGGACAAAGCACTAGGTGCGGCCAAAAGGCGCTTTCTCGCTTCCCAGGCTAAGAGAAGCACTTTCCGTGCTCTAAACAGCTTCTCTGCTTGTGGAGAGCTCGGAAACCGCGCCTAGCCGCTGCTCACAGCCAGCCTGCAGCGTGCAGCCTCCGAGAGCACTAGGCGCGGCCAAAAGGGGCTTTCTCGCTTCCCAGGCTAAGAGAAGCACTTTCCGTGCTGCAAACAGCTTCTCTGCTTGTGGAGAGCTCGGAAACAGCGCCTAGCCGCTGTTCCCAGCCAGCCTGCACCGTGCAGCCTCCGAGAGGACTAGGCGCGGCCTAAAGGCGCTTTCTCGCTTCCCAGGATAAGAGAAGCACTTTCCGTGCTGCAAACAGCTTCTCTGCTTGTGGAGAGCTTGGAAAACGCGCCTAGGTGCTGTTCGCAGCAGCCTGCTGCTAAACGCCGAGAAAGCACTAGGCACGGCCAAAAGGCGCTTTCTTGCTTCCCAGGCTAAGAGAAGCACTTTCCGTGCTGCAAACAGCTTCTCTGCTTGTGCAGAGCTCGGAAACAGCGCCTAGCCGCTGTTCGCAGCCAGCCTGCAGCGTGCAGCCTCCGAGAGCACTAGGCGCGGACAAAAGGGGCTTTCTCGCTTCCCAGGCTAAGAGAAGCACTTTCCGTGCTGCAAACAGCTTCTCTGCTTGTGGAGAGTTCGGAAACCGCGCCTAGCCACTGCTCGCAGCCAGCCTGCAGCGTGCAGCCTCCGAGAGCACTAGGTGTGGCCAAAAGGCGCTTTCTCGCTTCTCAGGATAAGAGAAGCACTTTCCGTGCTGCAAACAGCTTCTCTGCTTGTGGAAAGCTCGGAAACAGCCCCTAGCCGCTGTTCCCAGCCAGCCTGCAGCGTGCAGCCTCCGAGAGCACTAGGCGCGGCCAAAAGGCGCTTTCTCGCTTCCCAGGCTAAGAGAAGCACTTTCCGTGCTGCAAACAGCTTCTCTGCTTGTGGAGAGCTCGGAAACAGCCCCTAGCCGCTGTTCCCAGCCAGCTTGCAGCGTGCAGCTTCCGAGAGCACTAGGCGTGGCCAAAAGGCGCTTTCTCGCTTCCTAGGCTAAGAGAAGCACTTTCCGTGCTGCAAAGAGGTTCTCTGCTTGTGGAGAGTTCGGAAACCGCGCCTAGCCGCTGCTCACAGCCAGCCTGCAGCGTGCAGCCTCCGTGAGCACTAGGCAAAGCCAAAAGGGGCTTTCTCGCTTCCAAGGCTAAGAGAAGCACTTTCCGTGCTGCAAACAGCTTCTCTGCTTGTGGAGAGCTCGGAAACAGCGCCTAGCCGCTGTTCCCAGCCAGCCTGCAGCGTGCAGCCTCCGAGAGCACTAGGCGCGGCCAAAAGGGGCTTTCTCGCTTCCCAGGCTAAGAGAAGCACTTTCCGTGCTGCAAACAGCTTCTCTGCTTGTGGAGAGCTTGGAAAACGCGCCTAGGTGCTGTTCGGAGCAGCCTGCTGCTAAACGCCGAGAAAGCACTAGGCACGGCCAAAAGGCGCTTTCTTGCTTCCCAGGCTAAGAGAAGCACTTTCCGTGCTGCAAACAGCTTCTCTGCTTGTGCAGAGCTCGGAAACAGCGCCTAGCCGCTGTTCGCAGCCAGCCTGCAGCGTGCAGCCTCCGAGAGCACTAGGCGCGGACAAAAGGGGCTTTCTCGCTTCCCAGGCTAAGAGAAGCACTTTCCGTGCTGCAAACAGCTTCTCTGCTTGTGGAGAGCTCGGAAACAGCGCCTAGCCGCTGTTCCCAGCCAGCCTGCAGCGTGCAGCCTCCGAGAGAACTAGGCGCGGCCAAAAAACACTTTCTCGCTTCCCAGGCTAAGAGAAGCACTTTCCGTGCTGCAAACAGCTTCTCTGCTTGTGGAGAGCTTGGAAAACGCGCCTAGGTGCTGTTCGCAGCAGCCTGCTGCTAAACGCCGAGAAAGCACTAGGCACGGCCAAAAGGCGCTTTCTTGCTTCCCAGGCTAAGAGAAGCACTTTCCGTGCTGCAAACAGCTTCTCTGCTTGTGGAGAGCTCGGAAACAGCGCCTAGCCGCTGTTCGCAGCCAGCCTGCAGCGTGCAGCCTCCGAGAGCACTAGGCGCGGCCAAAAGGGGCTTTCTCGCTTCCCAGGCTAAGAGAAGGACTTTCCGTGCTGCAAACAGCTTCTCTGCTTGTGGAGAGCTCGGAAACAGCGCCTAGCCGCTGTTCCCAGCCAGCCTGCAGCGTACCGCCGGACAAAGCACTAGGTGCGGCCAAAAGGCGCTTTCTCGCTTCCCAGGCTAAGAGAAGCACTTTCCGTGCTGCAAACAGCTTCTCTGCTTATGGAGAACTCGGAAACAGCGCCTAGCCGCTGTTCGCAGCCAGCCTGCAGCGTGCAGCCTCCGAGAGCACTAGGCGCGGACAAAAGGGGCTTTCTCGCTTCCCAGGCTAAGAGAAGCACTTTCCGTGCTGCAAACAGCTTCTCTGCTTATGGAGAGCTCCGAAACCGCGCCTAGCCACTGCTCGCAGCCAGCCTGTAGCGTGCAGCCTCCGAGAGCACTAGGCGCGGCCAAAAGGCGCCTTCTCGCTTCCCCGGCTAAGAGAAGCACTTTCCGTGCTGCAAACGGCTTCTCTGCTTGTGGAGAGCTAGGAAACCGCGCCGAGCCACTGCTCGAAGGTAGCCTGCAGCGTGCAGCCTGCGAGAGCTCTAGGCGCGGCCAAAAGGCGCTATCTCGCTTCCCAGGCTAAGAGAAGTACTTACCGTGCTGCAAACAGCTTCTCTGCTTGTGGAGAGCTTGGAAAACGTGCCTAAGTGCTGTTCGCAGCAGCATGCTGCTAAACGCCGAGAAAGCACTAGGCACGGCCAAAAGGCGCTTTCTTGCTTCCCAGGATAAGAGAAGCACTTTCCGTGCTGCAAACAGCTTCTCTGCTTGTGGAGAGCTCGGAAACAGCGCCTAGCCGCTGTTCGCAGCCAGCCTGCAGCGTGCAGCCTCCGAGAGCACTAGGCGCGGCAAAAAAACGCTTTCTCAGTTCCCAGGCTAAGAGAAGCACTTTCCGTGCTACAAACAGCTTCTCTGCTTGTGGAGAGCTTGGAAAACGCGCCTAGGTGCTGTTCGCAGCAGCCTGCTGCTAAACGCCGAGAAAGCACTAGGCACGGCCAAAAGGCGCTTTCTTGCTTCCCAGGCTAAGAGAAGCACTTTCCGTGCTGCAAACAGCTTCTCTGCTTGTGGAGAGCTCGGAAACCGCGCCTAGCCGCTGTTCGCAGCCAGCATGCTGCGTACCGACGAACAAAGCACTAGGCACGGCCAAAAGGCGCTTTCTCGCTTCCCAGGCTAAGAGAAGCACTTTCCGTGCTCTAAACAGCTTCTCTGCTTGTGGAGAGCTCGGAAACCGTGCCTAGCCGCTGTTCCCAGCCAGCCTGCAGCGTGCAGCTTCCGAGAGCACTAGGCGTGGCCAAAAGGCGCTTTCTCGCTTCCTAGGCTAAGAGAAGCACTTTCCGTGCTGCAAACAGCTTCTCTGCTTGTGGAGAGCTCGGAAACAGCGCCTAGCCGCTGTTCCCAGCCAGCCTGCAGCGTGCAGCCTCCGAGAGCACTAGGTGCGGCCAAAAGGCGCTTTCTCGCTTCCCAGGCTAAGAGAAGCACTTTCCGTGCTGCAAACAGCTTCTCTGCTTATGGAGAGCTCGGAAACAGCGCCTAGCCGCTGTTCCCAGCCAGCCTGCAGCGTGCAGCCTCCGAGAGCACTAGGCGCGGCCAAAAGGCGCTTTCTCGCTTCCCAGGATAAGAGAAGCACTTTCCGTGCTGCAAACAGCTTCTCTGCTTGTGGAGAGCTCGGAAACAGCGCCTAGCCGCTTTTCCCAGCCAGCCTGCAGCGTGCAGACTCCGAGAGCACTAGGCGCGGCCAAAAGGCGCTTTCTCGCTTCCCAGGCTAAGAGAAGCACTTTCCGTGCTGCAAACGGCTTCTCTGCTTGTGGAGAGCTCGGAAACCGCGCCTAGCCACTGCTCGCAGCCAGCCTGCAGCGTGCAGCCTCCGAGAGCTCTAGGCGCGGCCAAAAGGCGCTTTCTCGCTTCCCAGGCTAAGAGAAGCACTTACCGTGCTGCAAACAGCTTCTCTGCTTGTGGAGAGCTTGGAAAACGCGCCTAAGTGCTGTTCGCAGCAGCATGCTGCTAAACGCCGAGAAAGCACTAGGCACGGCCAAAAGGCGCTTTCTTGCTTCCCAGGATAAGAGAAGCACTTTCCGTGCTGCAAACAGCTTCTCTGCTTGTGGAGAGCTCGGAAACAGCGCCTAGCCGCTGTTCGCAGCCAGCCTGCAGCGTGCAGCCTCCGAGAGCACTAGGCGCGGCCAAAAGGCGCTTTCTCGCTTCCCAGGCTAAGAGAAGCACTTTCCGTGCTGCAAACAGCTTCTCTGCTTGTGGAGAGCTCGGAAACAGCCCCTAGCCGCTGTTCCCAGCCAGCTTGCAGCGTGCAGCTTCCGAGAGCACTAGGCGTGGCCAAAAGGCGCTTTCTCGCTTCCTAGGCTAAGAGAAGCACTTTCCGTGCTGCAAAGAGGTTCTCTGCTTGTGGAGAGTTCGGAAACCGCGCCTAGCCGCTGCTCACAGCCAGCCTGCAGCGTGCAGCCTCCGTGAGCACTAGGCAAAGCCAAAAGGGGCTTTCTCGCTTCCAAGGCTAAGAGAAGCACTTTCCGTGCTGCAAACAGCTTCTCTGCTTGTGGAGAGCTCGGAAACAGCGCCTAGCCGCTGTTCCCAGCCAGCCTGCAGCGTGCAGCCTCCGAGAGCACTAGGCGCGGCCAAAAGGGGCTTTCTCGCTTCCCAGGCTAAGAGAAGCACTTTCCGTGCTGCAAACAGCTTCTCTGCTTGTGGAGAGCTTGGAAAACGCGCCTAGGTGCTGTTCGGAGCAGCCTGCTGCTAAACGCCGAGAAAGCACTAGGCACGGCCAAAAGGCGCTTTCTTGCTTCCCAGGCTAAGAGAAGCACTTTCCGTGCTGCAAACAGCTTCTCTGCTTGTGCAGAGCTCGGAAACAGCGCCTAGCCGCTGTTCGCAGCCAGCCTGCAGCGTGCAGCCTCCGAGAGCACTAGGCGCGGACAAAAGGGGCTTTCTCGCTTCCCAGGCTAAGAGAAGCACTTTCCGTGCTGCAAACAGCTTCTCTGCTTGTGGAGAGCTCGGAAACAGCGCCTAGCCGCTGTTCCCAGCCAGCCTGCAGCGTGCAGCCTCCGAGAGAACTAGGCGCGGCCAAAAAACACTTTCTCGCTTCCCAGGCTAAGAGAAGCACTTTCCGTGCTGCAAACAGCTTCTCTGCTTGTGGAGAGCTTGGAAAACGCGCCTAGGTGCTGTTCGCAGCAGCCTGCTGCTAAACGCCGAGAAAGCACTAGGCACGGCCAAAAGGCGCTTTCTTGCTTCCCAGGCTAAGAGAAGCACTTTCCGTGCTGCAAACAGCTTCTCTGCTTGTGGAGAGCTCGGAAACAGCGCCTAGCCGCTGTTCGCAGCCAGCCTGCAGCGTGCAGCCTCCGAGAGCACTAGGCGCGGCCAAAAGGGGCTTTCTCGCTTCCCAGGCTAAGAGAAGGACTTTCCGTGCTGCAAACAGCTTCTCTGCTTGTGGAGAGCTCGGAAACAGCGCCTAGCCGCTGTTCCCAGCCAGCCTGCAGCGTACCGCCGGACAAAGCACTAGGTGCGGCCAAAAGGCGCTTTCTCGCTTCCCAGGCTAAGAGAAGCACTTTCCGTGCTGCAAACAGCTTCTCTGCTTATGGAGAACTCGGAAACAGCGCCTAGCCGCTGTTCGCAGCCAGCCTGCAGCGTGCAGCCTCCGAGAGCACTAGGCGCGGACAAAAGGGGCTTTCTCGCTTCCCAGGCTAAGAGAAGCACTTTCCGTGCTGCAAACAGCTTCTCTGCTTATGGAGAGCTCCGAAACCGCGCCTAGCCACTGCTCGCAGCCAGCCTGTAGCGTGCAGCCTCCGAGAGCACTAGGCGCGGCCAAAAGGCGCTTTCTCGCTTCCCCGGCTAAGAGAAGCACTTTCCGTGCTGCAAACGGCTTCTCTGCTTGTGGAGAGCTAGGAAACCGCGCCGAGCCACTGCTCGAAGGTAGCCTGCAGCGTGCAGCCTGCGAGAGCTCTAGGCGCGGCCAAAAGGCGCTATCTCGCTTCCCAGGCTAAGAGAAGTACTTACCGTGCTGCAAACAGCTTCTCTGCTTGTGGAGAGCTTGGAAAACGTGCCTAAGTGCTGTTCGCAGCAGCATGCTGCTAAACGCCGAGAAAGCACTAGCACGGCCAAAAGGCGCTTTCTTGCTTCCCAGGATAAGAGAAGCACTTTCCGTGCTGCAAACAGCTTCTCTGCTTGTGGAGAGCTCGGAAACAGCGCCTAGCCGCTGTTCGCAGCCAGCCTGCAGCGTGCAGCCTCCGAGAGCACTAGCGCGGCAAAAAAAACGCTTTCCTCAGTTCCAGGCTAAGAGAAGCACTTTCCGTGCTACAAACAGCTTCTCTGCTTGTGGAGAGCTTGGAAAACGCGCCTAGGTGCTGTTCGCAGCAGCCTGCTGCTAAACGCCGAGAAAGCACTAGGCACGGCCAAAAGGCGCTTTCTTGCTTCCCAGGCTAAGAGAAGCACTTTCCGTGCTGCAAACAGCTTCTCTGCTTGTGGAGAGCTCGGAAACCGCGCCTAGCCGCTGTTCGCAGCCAGCATGCTGCGTACCGACGAAGCAAAGCACTAGGCACGGCCAAAAGGCGCTTTCTCGCTTCCCAGGCTAAGAGAAGCACTTTCCGTGCTCTAAACAGC
>NW_027094930.1:0-43745 GCF_029207755.1 Chamaea fasciata | reverse complement strand
GCTAGGGGACAGCCAGGGCACCCCAGAGACACCCAGGGCACACCCAGGGACACCTAAGGGACAGCCAGGGCACCCTAGTGACACCCAGGGCACCCCCAGAGACACCGAGGGCACAGCCAGGGCACCCCCTAGGACACTTAGGGGACAGGCAGGGCACCCCAAGGGACACCTAGGGGACAGCCAGGGCACCCCAGGGACACCCTGTGCACGCCCAGGGACACCCAGGGCAACCCCAGGGCGCCCCAGGGACAGCCAGGGCACCCTCAGGGAGACTGACGAGACAGCCAGGGCACCCCAGGGACACCTAGGATACAGCCAGGGCCCCCTCAGGGACACCTAGGGGACAGTCAGGGCACCCCAGGGACATCCAGGGCACCACCAGGGACACGTAGGGGACAGCCAGGGCACCCCCAGGGACACCGAGGGCACAGCAAGGGCACCCTAGGGACAGCCAGGGCACCCCCAGGGACACCTAGGGGACAGCCAGGGCACCCCCAGGGACAGCCATGGCTCCCCCAGGGACAGCCAGGGCCCCCCCAGGGACACCTAGGGGACAGCCAGGGCTCCCCAGAGAAACCCAGGGCACACACAGGGACACCTAAGGGACAGCCAGGGCACCCTAGGGACAGCCAGGGTATCCCCTAGGACACTTAGGGGACAGCCAGAGCACCCCAGGGACACCTAGGGGACAGCCAGGGCCCCCCCCCATGGACACCTAGGGGACAGCCAGGGTACTCCAGGGCACCCCAGGGACACCCAGGGCACCCCAGGGACACGGAGGGGACAGCCAGGGCACCCACAGGAACAGCCAGGGCACCCCCAGGGACACCTAGGAGACAGCCAGGGCCCCCCCAGGGACAGCTAGGGGACAGCCAGGGCACCCCAGGGACACCCAGGGCACCCCCAGGGACACCCTGTGCACCCCCAGGGACACCCAGGGCACCCCCAGGGACACCTACGGGACAGCCAGGGAACCCCAGGGACACCTTGGGCACCCCCAGGGACACCCAGGACACCCCCAGGGACACCTAGGGGACTGCCAGGGCACCCCAGAGACACCCAGGGCACACCCAGGGACACCTAAGGGACAGCCAGGGCACCCTAGGGACAGCCAGGGCACCCCCAGAGACACCGAGGGCACAGCCAGGGCACACCCTAGGACACCTAGGGGACAGGCAGGGCACCCCCAGGGACACCTAGGAGACAGCCAGAGCCCCCTCAGGGACACCTAGGGGACAATCAGGGCACCCAAGGGACACCCGGGGCACCCGCAGGGACACGAAGGGGACAGCCAGGGCACCCCAGGGACACCCTGTGCACCCACAGGGACACCCAGGGCACACCCAGCGACACCTAGGGCACAGCCAGGGCACCCTAGGGACAGCCAGGGCATCCCCAAGGACGCCTAGGGGACAGGCAGGGCACCCCCAGGGACACCGAGGGGACAGCCAGGGCACCCTAGGGACAGCCAGGGCACCCCCAGGGACACCCAGGGCACCCCCAGGGACACCTAGGGGACAGCCTGGGCACCGCCAGGGACACCTAGGGGACAGCCAGGGCCCCCCAATGGACACCTAGGGGACAGCCAGGGCACCCCAGGGCACCCCAGGGACACCTAGGGCACCCCAGAGACACGTAGGGGACAGCCAAGGCACCCACAGGGACAGCCAGGGCACCCCCAGGGACACCTAGGAGACAGCCAGGGGCAAACCAGGGACAGCTAGGGGACAGCCAGTGCACCCCAGGGACACCCAGGGCACCCCCAGGGACGCCTAGGGGACCTCCAGGGCACCCCCAGGGACACGTACGGGACAGCCAGGGAACCCCAGGGACACCCTGTGCACCCCCAGGGACAGCCAGGGCACCCCCAGGGACACCCTGTGCACCCCCAGGGACACCCAGGGCACCCCCTGGGACACCTAGGGGACAGCCAGGGCTCCCCAGAGACACCCAGGGCACCCCCAGGGACACCTAGGGGACAGCCTGGGCACCCCCAGGGTCAGCCAGGGCATCCCCAGGGACACCTAGGGGACAGCCGGGGCACCCCCAGGGACACCTAGGGGACAGCCAGGGCACTCCAGGGACAGCCAGGCCACCCCCAGGGACAGCCAGGGCACAGCCAGGGCACCCTAGGGACAGCCAGGGTACCCCCTAGGACACTTAGGGGACAGGCAGGGCACCCCCAGGGACACCTAGAGGACAGCCAGGGCACCCCAGGGACACCAAGGGGACAGCCAGGGCACCCTATGGACAACCAGAGCACCCCCAGGGACACCTAGGGGACAGCCAGGGGCACCCCCAGGGACACCCAGGGCACCCCGAGGGACACCTAGGGGACAGCCAGGGCACCCCCAGGGACACCCAGGGCACCCCCAGGGACACTTAGGGGACAGGCAGGGCACCCCCAGGACACCTAGGGGACAGGCAGGGCACCCTCAGGGACACTGACGGGACAGCCAGGGCAACCCAAGAGACCTCTAGGGGATAGCCAGGGCACTCGCAGGGACACTCTGGGCACCCATAGGGACACCTTGGGGACAGCCAGGGCACCCCAGGGACGCCCCGGGCACCCCCAGGGACACCTAGGGCACCCCCAGGGACAACTAGGGGAAGGCAGGACACCCCCAGGGACACCTAGGGGACAGCCAGTGCACCCCCAGGGACATTTAGGGGACAGCCAGGGCACTCCCAGGGACACTCTGGGCACCCCCAGGGACACCTTGGAGACAGCCAGGGTACCCCAGGGACACCCAGGGCACACCCAGGGACACCTAGGGGACAGCCAGGGCACCATAGGGACACCCTGTGCACCTCCAGGGACACCCAGGGCACCCCCAGGGCACCCCAGAGACAGCCAGGGCACCCCCAGGGACACCTAGGTGACAGCCAGGGAACCCCAGAGACAGCCAGGACCCCCCCAGGGACACCTAGGGGACAGGCAGGGCACCCCCAGGGACAGCCATGGCTCCCCCAAAGACAGCCAGGGCCCCCCAGGGACACCTAGGGGACAGCCAGGGCTCCCCAGAGACACCCAGGGCACACCCTGGGACACCTAAGGGACAGCCAGGGCTCCCTAGGGACAGCCAGGGCACCCCCTAGGACACTTAGGGGACAGCCAGGGCACCCCCAGGGACACTCAAGGCACCCCCAGGGACACCTAGGGGACAGCCGGGGCACGCCCAGGGACACCCTGTGCACCCCCAGGGACACCCAGGGCACACCCAGCGAAACCTAGGGCACAGCCAGGGCTCCCTAGGGACAGCCAGGGCACCCCCTAGGACACTTAGGGGACAGGCAGGGCACTCCCAGGGACACCCAGGGCACTCCCAGGGACACCTAGGAGACAGCCTGGGCACCCCCAGGGACACCAAGGGGACAGCCATGGCTCCCACAGGGACAGCCAGAGCACCCCCAGGGACACCTAGGGGACAGCCAGGGCCCCCCCATGGACACCTAGGGGACAGCCAGGGCACCCCAGGGCACCCCAGGGACACCCAGGGCACCCCAGGGACACGTAGGGGACAGCCAGGGCACCCACAGGGACAGGTAGGGGACAGCCAGGGCACCCCAGGGACACCCAGGGCACCCCCAGGGACGCCTAGGGGACCTCCTGGGCACCCCCGGAAACACGTACGGGACAGCCAGGGAACCCCAGGGACACCCTGTGCACCCCCATGGACACCCAGGGCACCCCCAGGGCACCCCAGAGACAGCCAGGGCACCCCCAGGGACACCTAGGGGACAGCCAGGGCCCCACCAGGGACACCTTGGGGACAGCCAGGGAAGCCCAGGGACACCCTGTGCACCACCAGGAACACCCAGGGCACCCCCAGGGACACCTAGGGGACAGCCAGGAAACCCCAGGGACACCCGGTGCACCCCCAGGGACACCCAGGCCACCCCGAGGGACACCTAGGGCACAGCCAGGGCACCCTAGGGACAGCCAGGGCACACCCAAGGACACCTAGGGGACAAGCAGGGCACCCCCAAGGACACCTAGGGGACAGCCAGGGCACCCCAGGGACACCCTGTGCACCCCCAGGGACACCCAGGGCACCCCCAGGGCACCCGAGAGACAGCCAGGGCACCCCCAGGGACACCTAGGGGAAAGCCAGGGCCCCCCCAGAGACACCTAGGGGACAGCCAGGGAACCCCAGGGACACCCCAGGGACACCTAGGGGACAGCCAGGGCCCCCTCAGGGACACCTAGGGGACAGTCACGGAACCCCAGAGACAGCCATGACCCCCCCAGGGACACCTAGGGGACAGCCAGGGCACCCCAGGGACACCCTGTGCACCCCCAGGGACACCCAGGGCACACCCAGCGACACCTAGGGCACAGCCAGGGCACCCTAGGGACAGCCAGGGCACACCCAAGGACACCTAGGGGACAAGCAGGGCACCCCCAAGGACACCTAGGGGACAGCCAGGGCACCCCAGGGACACCCTGTGCACCCCCAGGGACACCCAGGGCACCCCCAGGGCACCCGAGAGACAGCCAGGGCACCCCCAGGGACACCTAGGGGAAAGCAAGGGCCCCCCCAGAGACACCTAGGGGACAGCCAGGGAACCCCAGGGACACCCCAGGGACACCTAGGGGACAGCCAGGGCCCCCTCAGGGACACCTAGGGGACAGTCACGGAACCCCAGAGACAGCCATGACCCCCCCAGGGACACCTAGGGGACAGCCAGGGCACCCCAGGGACACCCTGTGCACCCCCAGGGACACCCAGGGCACACCCAGCGACACCTAGGGCACAGCCAGGGCACACTAGGGACAGCCAGGGCACCCCCAAGGACACCTAGGAGACAGGCAGGGCATCCCCAGGGATACCGAGGGGACAGCCAGGGCACCCCCAGGGACACCCAGGGCACTTCCAGGGACACCCAGGGCACCCGCAGGGACACCTAGGGGACAGCCAGGGCACCCCCAGGGACACCAAGGGGACAGCCATGGTTCCCCCAGGGACAGCCAGAGCACCCCCAGGGACACCTAGGAGACAGCACGGGCCCCCCCAGGGACAGCTAGAGGACAGCCAGGGCACCCCAGCGACACCCAGGGCACCCCCAGGGACGCCTAGGGGACCTCCAGGGCACCCCCAGGAACACGTACGGGACAGCCAGGGAACCCCAGGGACACCCTCTGCACCCCCAGGGACAGCCAGGGCACCCCCAGGGACACCCTGTGCACCCCCAGGGACACCCAGGGCACCCCCAGGGACACCTAGTGGACAGCCAGGGCTCCCCAGAGACACCCAGGGCACACCCAGGGACACCTAGGGGACAGCCTGGGCACCCCCAGGGACAGCCAGGGCATCCCAAGGGACACCTAGGGGACAGCCGGGGCACCCCCAGGGACAGCTAGGGGACAGCCACGGCACTCCAGGGACAGCCAGGCCACCTCCAGGGACAGCGAGGGCACAGCCAGGGCTCCCTAGGGACAGCGAGGGCACCCCCTAGGACACTTTGGGGACAGGCAGGGCACCCCCAGGGACACCTAGAGGACAGCCAGGGTACCCCAGGGACACCCAGGGGACAGCCAGGGCACCCTATGGACAGCCAGGGCACTCCCAGGGACACCTAGGGGACAGCCAGGGGCACCTCCAGGGACACCCAGGGCACCCCCAGGGACACCTAGGGGACAGCCGGGGCACCCCCAAAGACACCTAGGGGACAGCCAGGGCACCCCAGGGACACCCTGTGCACCCCCAGGGACACCCAGGGCACCCCCAGGGCACCCCAGAGACAGCCAGGGCACTCCCAGGGACACCTAGGGGACAGCCAGGGCCCCCCCAGGGACACCTAGGGGACAGCCAGGGAACCCCAGGGACACCCTGTGCATCCCCAGGAACACCCAGGGCACACCCAGGGACACCTAGGGCACAGCCAGGGCACCCTAGGGACAGCCAGGGCACCCCAAGGACATCTAGGGGACAAGCAGGGCACCCCCAGGGACACCTAGGGGACAGCCAGGGCAGCCTAGGGATAGCGAGGGCACCCCCAGGGACACCGAGGGGACAGGCAGAGCGCCCCAGGGCACCCCAGGGACACCCAGGGCACCCCAGGGACACGTAGGGACAGCCAGGGCACCCACAGGGACACCCAGGGCTCCCCCAGGGACAGCTGGGGGACAGCCAGGGCCCCCCCAGGGACACCTAGGGGACAGCCAGGGAACCGCAGCAACACCCTGTGCATCCCCAGGGACACCCAGGGCACCCCCAGGGACACCTAGGGGACAGGCAGGGCACCCCAGAGACACCCAGGGCACACCCAGGGACACCTAAGGGACAGCCAGGGCACCCTAGGGACAGCCAGGGCACCCCCAGGGCCACCGAGGGGACAGCCAGGGCACACCAAGGGACACCTAGAGGACAGGTAGGGCACCTCAGGGACACTTAGGGGACAGCCGGGGCACTCCCAGGGACAGCCAGGGCACCCCCAGGGACACTGACGAGACAGCCAGGGCATCCCAGGGACACCTAGGGGATAGCCTGGGCACCCCCAGGGACAGCCAGGGCACCCCCAGGGACACCTAGTGGACAACCGGGGCACCCCCAGGGACACCTAGGGGACAGCCAGGGCACCCCAGGGACAGCCAGGGCACCCCCAAGGACATCTAGGGGACAAGCAGGGCACCCCCAGGGACACCTAGGGGACAGCCAGGGCAGCCTAGGGATAGCGAGGGCACCCCCAGGGACACCTAGGGGACAGGCAGGGCGCCCCAGGGCACCCCAGGGACACCCAGGGCACCCCAGGGACACGTAGGGACAGCCAGGGCACCCACAGGGACACCCAGGGCACCCCCAGGGACATCTGGGGGACCTCCAGGGCACCCCCAGGGACACGTACGGGACAGCCAAGGAACCCCAGGGACACACTGTGCACCCCCAGGGACACCCAGGGCAGCCCCAGGGACACCTAGGGGACAGGCAGGGCACCCCCAGGGACACCTAGAGGACAGACAGGGCGTCCCCAGGGATACCTAGGGGACAGCTAGGGCACCCCAGGGACAGCGATGGCACCCCCAGGGACACGAAGAGGACAGGCAGGGCACCCCCAGGGACACCTAGGAGGCAGCCAGGGCCCCCCCAGGGACACCTAGGGGACAGCCAGGACACCCCCAGGGACACCTAGGAGACATCCAGGGCCCCCCCAGGGACGCCTAGGGGGACCTCCAAGGCATCCCCAGGGACACGTTCGGGACAGCCAGGGAACCCCAGGGACACCCTGTGCACCCCCAGGGACAGCCAGGGCACCCCCAGGGACACCTAGGGGACAGCCAGGGCCCCCCCAGGGACACCTAGGGGACAGCCAGGGAACCCCAGGGACACCCTGTGCACCCCCAGGGACACCCAGGGCACCCCCAGGGACACCTAGGGGACAGGCAGGGCACCCCAGAGACACCCAGGGCACACCCAGGGATACCTAAGGGACAGCCAGGGCACCCTAGGGACAGCCAGGGCACCCCCAGGGCCACCGAGGGGACAGCCAGGGCACCCCCAGGGACACCTAGAGGACAGGTAGGGCACCTCAGGGACACCTAGGGCACAGCCGGGGCACTCCCAGGGACAGCCAGGGCACTTCCAGGGACACTGACGAGACAGCCAGGGCATCCCAGGGACACCTAGGGGACAGCCTGGGCACCCCCAGGGACAGCCAGGGCACCCCCAGGGACACCTAGTGGACAACCGGGGCACCCCCAGGGACACCCAGGGGACAGCCAGGGCACCCTATGGACAGCCAGGGCACTCCCAGGGACACCTAGGGGACAGCCAGGGGCACCTCCAGGGACACCCAGGGCACCCCCAGGGACACCTAGGGGACAGCCGGGGCACCCCCAAAGACACCTAGGGGACAGCCAGGGCACCCCAGGGACACCCTGTGCACCCCCAGGGACACCCAGGGCACCCCCAGGGCACCCCAGAGACAGCCAGGGCACTCCCAGGGACACCTAGGGGACAGCCAGGGCCCCCCCAGGGACACCTAGGGGACAGCCAGGGAACCCCAGGGACACCCTGTGCACCCCCAGGAACACCCAGGGCACACCCAGGGACACCTAGGGGACCTCCAGGGCACCCCCAGGAACACGTACGGGACAGCCAGGGAACCCCAGGGACACCCTCTGCACCCCCAGGGACAGCCAGGGCACCCCCAGGGACACCCTGTGCACCCCCAGGGACACCCAGGGCACCCCCAGGGACACCTAGTGGACAGCCAGGGCTCCCCAGAGACACCCAGGGCACACCCAGGGACACCTAGGGGACAGCCTGGGCACCCCCAGGGACAGCCAGGGCATTCCAAGGGACACCTAGGGGACAGCCGGGGCACCCCCAGAGACAGCTAGGGGACAGCCACGGCACTCCAGGGACAGCCAGGCCACCCCCAGGGACAGCGAGGGCACAGCCAGGGCTCCCTAGGGACAGCGAGGGCACCCCCTAGGACACTTTGGGGACAGGCAGGGCACCCCCAGGGACACCTAGAGGACAGCCAGGGCACCCCAGGGACACCCAGGGGACAGCCAGGGCACCCTATGGACAGCCAGGGCACTCCCAGGGACATCTAGGGGACAGCCAGGGGCACCTCCAGGGACACCCAGGGCACCCCCAGGGACACCTAGGGGACAGCCGGGGCACCCCCAAAGACACCTAGGGGACAGCCAGGGCACCCCAGGGACACCCTGTGCACCCCCAGGGACACCCAGGGCACCCCCAGGGCACCCCAGAGACAGCCAGGGCACTCCCAGGGACACCTAGGGGACAGCCAGGGCCCCCCCAGGGACACCTAGGGGACAGCCAGGGAACCCCAGAGACACCCTGTGCACCCCCAGGAACACCCAGGGCACACCCAGGGACACCTAGGGCACAGCCAGGGCACCCTAGGGACAGCCAGGGCACCCCAAGGACATCTAGGGGACAAGCAGGGCACCCCCAGGGACACCTAGGGGACAGCCAGGGCAGCCTAGGGATAGCGAGGGCACCCCCAGGGACACCGAGGGGACAGGCAGAGCGCCCCAGGGCACCCCAGGGACACCCAGGGCACCCCAGAGACACGTAGGGACAGCCAGGGCACCCACAGGGACACCCAGGGCTCCCCCAGGGACAGCTGGGGGACAGCCAGGGCCCCCCCAGGGACACCTAGGGGACAGCCAGGGAACCGCAGCAACACCCTGTGCATCCCCAGGGACACCCAGGGCACCCCCAGGGACACCTAGGGGACAGGCAGGGATCCCCAGAGACACCCAGGGCACACCCAGGGACACCTAAGGGACAGCCAGGGCACCCTAGGGACAGCCAGGGCACCCCCAGGGCCACCGAGGGGACAGCCAGGGCACACCAAGGGACACCTAGAGGACAGGTAGGGCACCTCAGGGACACTTAGGGGACAGCCGCGGCACTCCCAGGGACAGCCAGGGCACCCCCAGGGACACTGACGAGACAGCCAGGGCATCCCAGGGACACCTAGGGGATAGCCTGGGCACCCCCAGGGACAGCCAGGGCACCCCCAGGGACACCTAGTGGACAACCGGGGCACCCCCAGGGACACCTAGGGGACAGCCAGGGCACCCCAGGGACAGCCAGGGCACCCCCAAGGACATCTAGGGGACAAGCAGGGCACCCCCAGGGACACCTAGGGGACAGCCAGGGCAGCCTAGGGATAGCGAGGGCACCCCCAGGGACACCTAGGGGACAGGCAGGGCGCCCCAGGGCACCCCAGGGACACCCAGGGCACCCCCAGGGACATCTGGGGGACCTCCAGGGCACCCCCAGGGACACGTACGGGACAGCCAAGGAACCCCAGGGACACACTGTGCACCCCCAGGGACACCCAGGGCACACCCAGCGACACCTAGGGCACAGCCAGGGCACCCTAGGGACAGCCAGGGCACACCCAAGGACACCTAGGGGACAAGCAGGGCACCCCCAAGGACACCTAGGGGACAGCCAGGGCACCCCAGGGACACCCTGTGCACCCCCAGGGACACCCAGGGCACCCCCAGGGCACCCGAGAGACAGCCAGGGCACCCCCAGGGACACCTAGGGGAAAGCAAGGGCCCCCCCAGAGACACCTAGGGGACAGCCAGGGAACCCCAGGGACACCCCAGGGACACCTAGGGGACAGCCAGGGCCCCCTCAGGGACACCTAGGGGACAGTCACGGAACCCCAGAGACAGCCATGACCCCCCCAGGGACACCTAGGGGACAGCCAGGGCACCCCAGGGACACCCTGTGCACCCCCAGGGACACCCAGGGCACACCCAGCGACACCTAGGGCACAGCCAGGGCACACTAGGGACAGCCAGGGCACCCCCAAGGACACCTAGGAGACAGGCAGGGCATCCCCAGGGATACCGAGGGGACAGCCAGGGCACCCCCAGGGACACCCAGGGCACTTCCAGGGACACCCAGGGCACCCGCAGGGACACCTAGGGGACAGCCAGGGCACCCCCAGGGACACCAAGGGGACAGCCATGGTTCCCCCAGGGACAGCCAGAGCACCCCCAGGGACACCTAGGAGACAGCACGGGCCCCCCCAGGGACAGCTAGAGGACAGCCAGGGCACCCCAGCGACACCCAGGGCACCCCCAGGGACGCCTAGGGGACCTCCAGGGCACCCCCAGGAACACGTACGGGACAGCCAGGGAACCCCAGGGACACCCTCTGCACCCCCAGGGACAGCCAGGGCACCCCCAGGGACACCCTGTGCACCCCCAGGGACACCCAGGGCACCCCCAGGGACACCTAGTGGACAGCCAGGGCTCCCCAGAGACACCCAGGGCACACCCAGGGACACCTAGGGGACAGCCTGGGCACCCCCAGGGACAGCCAGGGCATCCCAAGGGACACCTAGGGGACAGCCGGGGCACCCCCAGGGACAGCTAGGGGACAGCCACGGCACTCCAGGGACAGCCAGGCCACCTCCAGGGACAGCGAGGGCACAGCCAGGGCTCCCTAGGGACAGCGAGGGCACCCCCTAGGACACTTTGGGGACAGGCAGGGCACCCCCAGGGACACCTAGAGGACAGCCAGGGTACCCCAGGGACACCCAGGGGACAGCCAGGGCACCCTATGGACAGCCAGGGCACTCCCAGGGACACCTAGGGGACAGCCAGGGGCACCTCCAGGGACACCCAGGGCACCCCCAGGGACACCTAGGGGACAGCCGGGGCACCCCCAAAGACACCTAGGGGACAGCCAGGGCACCCCAGGGACACCCTGTGCACCCCCAGGGACACCCAGGGCACCCCCAGGGCACCCCAGAGACAGCCAGGGCACTCCCAGGGACACCTAGGGGACAGCCAGGGCCCCCCCAGGGACACCTAGGGGACAGCCAGGGAACCCCAGGGACACCCTGTGCACCCCCAGGAACACCCAGGGCACACCCAGGGACACCTAGGGCACAGCCAGGGCACCCTAGGGACAGCCAGGGCACCCCAAGGACATCTAGGGGACAAGCAGGGCACCCCCAGGGACACCTAGGGGACAGCCAGGGCAGCCTAGGGATAGCGAGGGCACCCCCAGGGACACCGAGGGGACAGGCAGAGCGCCCCAGGGCACCCCAGGGACACCCAGGGCACCCCAGGGACACGTAGGGACAGCCAGGGCACCCACAGGGACACCCAGGGCTCCCCCAGGGACAGCTGGGGGACAGCCAGGGCCCCCCCAGGGACACCTAGGGGACAGCCAGGGAACCGCAGCAACACCCTGTGCATCCCCAGGGACACCCAGGGCACCCCCAGGGACACCTAGGGGACAGGCAGGGCACCCCAGAGACACCCAGGGCACACCCAGGGACACCTAAGGGACAGCCAGGGCACCCTAGGGACAGCCAGGGCACCCCCAGGGCCACCGAGGGGACAGCCAGGGCACACCAAGGGACACCTAGAGGACAGGTAGGGCACCTCAGGGACACTTAGGGGACAGCCGGGGCACTCCCAGGGACAGCCAGGGCACCCCCAGGGACACTGACGAGACAGCCAGGGCATCCCAGGGACACCTAGGGGACTAGCCAGGGCACCCCCAGGGGTTGAAGGGGCCCCCCCGCTCCAAACCCAGCACGGCCGCCTGCGTTGCGGCCCCCCAAAAACCCATGGCCGGGCACCCCAGGGACACCTAGGGGACAGCCAGGGCAGCCTAGGGATAGCGAGGGCACCCCCAGGGACACCTAGGGGACAGGCAGGGCGCCCCAGGGCACCCCAGGGACACCCAGGGCACCCCAGGGACACGTAGGGACAGCCAGGGCACCCACAGGGACACCCAGGGCACCCCCAGGGACATCTGGGGGACCTCCAGGGCACCCCCAGGGACACGTACGGGACAGCCAAGGAACCCCAGGGACACACTGTGCACCCCCAGGGACACCCAGGGCAGCCCCAGGGACACCTAGGGGACAGGCAGGGCACCCCCAGGGACACCTAGAGGACAGACAGGGCGTCCCCAGGGATACCTAGGGGACAGCTAGGGCACCCCAGGGACAGCGATGGCACCCCCAGGGACACGAAGAGGACAGGCAGGGCACCCCCAGGGACACCTAGGAGGCAGCCAGGGCCCCCCCAGGGACACCTAGGGGACAGCCAGGACACCCCCAGGGACACCTAGGAGACATCCAGGGCCCCCCCAGGGACGCCTAGGGGGACCTCCAAGGCATCCCCAGGGACACGTTCGGGACAGCCAGGGAACCCCAGGGACACCCTGTGCACCCCCAGGGACAGCCAGGGCACCCCCAGGGACACCTAGGGGACAGCCAGGGCCCCCCCAGGGACACCTAGGGGACAGCCAGGGAACCCCAGGGACACCCTGTGCACCCCCAGGGACACCCAGGGCACCCCCAGGGACACCTAGGGGACAGGCAGGGCACCCCAGAGACACCCAGGGCACACCCAGGGATACCTAAGGGACAGCCAGGGCACCCTAGGGACAGCCAGGGCACCCCCAGGGCCACCGAGGGGACAGCCAGGGCACCCCCAGGGACACCTAGAGGACAGGTAGGGCACCTCAGGGACACCTAGGGCACAGCCGGGGCACTCCCAGGGACAGCCAGGGCACTTCCAGGGACACTGACGAGACAGCCAGGGCATCCCAGGGACACCTAGGGGACAGCCTGGGCACCCCCAGGGACAGCCAGGGCACCCCCAGGGACACCTAGTGGACAACCGGGGCACCCCCAGGGACACCCAGGGGACAGCCAGGGCACCCTATGGACAGCCAGGGCACTCCCAGGGACACCTAGGGGACAGCCAGGGGCACCTCCAGGGACACCCAGGGCACCCCCAGGGACACCTAGGGGACAGCCGGGGCACCCCCAAAGACACCTAGGGGACAGCCAGGGCACCCCAGGGACACCCTGTGCACCCCCAGGGACACCCAGGGCACCCCCAGGGCACCCCAGAGACAGCCAGGGCACTCCCAGGGACACCTAGGGGACAGCCAGGGCCCCCCCAGGGACACCTAGGGGACAGCCAGGGAACCCCAGGGACACCCTGTGCACCCCCAGGAACACCCAGGGCACACCCAGGGACACCTAGGGGACCTCCAGGGCACCCCCAGGAACACGTACGGGACAGCCAGGGAACCCCAGGGACACCCTCTGCACCCCCAGGGACAGCCAGGGCACCCCCAGGGACACCCTGTGCACCCCCAGGGACACCCAGGGCACCCCCAGGGACACCTAGTGGACAGCCAGGGCTCCCCAGAGACACCCAGGGCACACCCAGGGACACCTAGGGGACAGCCTGGGCACCCCCAGGGACAGCCAGGGCATTCCAAGGGACACCTAGGGGACAGCCGGGGCACCCCCAGAGACAGCTAGGGGACAGCCACGGCACTCCAGGGACAGCCAGGCCACCCCCAGGGACAGCGAGGGCACAGCCAGGGCTCCCTAGGGACAGCGAGGGCACCCCCTAGGACACTTTGGGGACAGGCAGGGCACCCCCAGGGACACCTAGAGGACAGCCAGGGCACCCCAGGGACACCCAGGGGACAGCCAGGGCACCCTATGGACAGCCAGGGCACTCCCAGGGACATCTAGGGGACAGCCAGGGGCACCTCCAGGGACACCCAGGGCACCCCCAGGGACACCTAGGGGACAGCCGGGGCACCCCCAAAGACACCTAGGGGACAGCCAGGGCACCCCAGGGACACCCTGTGCACCCCCAGGGACACCCAGGGCACCCCCAGGGCACCCCAGAGACAGCCAGGGCACTCCCAGGGACACCTAGGGGACAGCCAGGGCCCCCCCAGGGACACCTAGGGGACAGCCAGGGAACCCCAGAGACACCCTGTGCACCCCCAGGAACACCCAGGGCACACCCAGGGACACCTAGGGCACAGCCAGGGCACCCTAGGGACAGCCAGGGCACCCCAAGGACATCTAGGGGACAAGCAGGGCACCCCCAGGGACACCTAGGGGACAGCCAGGGCAGCCTAGGGATAGCGAGGGCACCCCCAGGGACACCGAGGGGACAGGCAGAGCGCCCCAGGGCACCCCAGGGACACCCAGGGCACCCCAGAGACACGTAGGGACAGCCAGGGCACCCACAGGGACACCCAGGGCTCCCCCAGGGACAGCTGGGGGACAGCCAGGGCCCCCCCAGGGACACCTAGGGGACAGCCAGGGAACCGCAGCAACACCCTGTGCATCCCCAGGGACACCCAGGGCACCCCCAGGGACACCTAGGGGGACAGGCAGGGATCCCCAGAGACACCCAGGGCACACCCAGGGACACCTAAGGGACAGCCAGGGCACCCTAGGGACAGCCAGGGCACCCCCAGGGCCACCGAGGGGACAGCCAGGGCACACCAAGGGACACCTAGAGGACAGGTAGGGCACCTCAGGGACACTTAGGGGACAGCCGCGGCACTCCCAGGGACAGCCAGGGCACCCCCAGGGACACTGACGAGACAGCCAGGGCATCCCAGGGACACCTAGGGGATAGCCTGGGCACCCCCAGGGACAGCCAGGGGCACCCCCAGGGACACCTAGTGGACAACCGGGGCACCCCCAGGGACACCTAGGGGACAGCCAGGGCACCCCAGGGACAGCCAGGGCACCCCCAAGGACATCTAGGGGACAAGCAGGGCACCCCCAGGGACACCTAGGGGACAGCCAGGGCAGCCTAGGGATAGCGAGGGCACCCCCAGGGACACCTAGGGGACAGGCAGGGCGCCCCAGGGCACCCCAGGGACACCCAGGGCACCCCCAGGGACATCTGGGGGACCTCCAGGGCACCCCCAGGGACACGTACGGGACAGCCAAGGAACCCCAGGGACACACTGTGCACCCCCAGGGACACCCAGGGCAGCCCCAGGGACACCTAGGGGACAGGCAGGGCACCCCCAGGGACACCTAGAGGACAGACAGGGCGTCCCCAGGGATACCTAGGGGACAGCCAGGGCACCCCAGGGACAGCGATGGCACCCCCAGGGACACGAAGAGGACAGGCAGGGCACCCCCAGGGACACCTAGGAGGCAGCCAGGGCCCCCCCAGGGACACCTAGGGGACAGCCAGGACACCCCCAGGGACACCTAGGAGACATCCAGGGCCCCCCCAGGGACGCCTAGGGGGACCTCCAAGGCATCCCCAGGGACACGTTCGGGACAGCCAGGGAACCCCAGGGACACCCTGTGCACCCCCAGGGACAGCCAGGGCACCCCCAGGGACACCTAGGGGACAGCCAGGGCCCCCCCAGGGACACCTAGGGGACAGCCAGGGAACCCCAGGGACACCCGGTGCACCCCCAGGGACACCCAGGGCACCCCCAGGGACACCTAGGGGACAGGCAGGGCACCCCAGAGACACCCAGGGCACACCCAGGGATACCTAAGGGACAGCCAGGGCACCCTAGGGACAGCCAGGGCACCCCCAGGGCCACCGAGGGGACAGCCAGGGCACCCCCAGGGACAGCCAGGGCACCCCCAGGGACACCTAGTGGACAACCGGGGCACCCCCAGGGACACCCAGGGGACAGCCAGGGCACCCTATGGACAGCCAGGGCACTCCCAGGGACACCTAGGGGACAGCCAGGGGCACCTCCAGGGACACCCAGGGCACCCCCAGGGACACCTAGGGGACAGCCGGGGCACCCCCAAAGACACCTAGGGGACAGCCAGGGCACCCCAGGGACACCCTGTGCACCCCCAGGGACACCCAGGGCACCCCCAGGGCACCCCAGAGACAGCCAGGGCACTCCCAGGGACACCTAGGGGACAGCCAGGGCCCCCCCAGGGACACCTAGGGGACAGCCAGGGAACCCCAGGGACACCCTGTGCACCCCCAGGAACACCCAGGGCACACCCAGGGACACCTAGGGCACAGCCAGGGCACCCTAGGGACAGCCAGGGCACCCCAAGGACATCTAGGGGACAAGCAGGGCACCCCCAGGGACACCTAGGGGACAGCCAGGGCAGCCTAGGGATAGCGAGGGGCACCCCCAGGGACACCGAGGGGACAGGCAGAGCGCCCCAGGGCACCCCTGGGACACCCAGGGCACCCCAGGGACACGTAGGGACAGCCAGGGCACCCACAGGGACACCCAGGGCTCCCCCAGGGACAGCTGGGGGACCTCCAGGGCACCCCCAGGGACACGTACGGGACAGCCAAGGAACCCCAGGGACACACTGTGCACCCCCAGGGACACCCAGGGCACCCCCAGGGACACCTAGGGGACAGGCAGGGCACCCCCAGGGACACGTAGAGGACAGGCAGGGCACCCCCAGGGACACCTAGGAGACATCCAGGGCCCCCCAGGGACGCCTAGGGGACCTCCAAGGCATCCCCAGGGACACGTACGGGACAGCCAGGGAACCCCAGGGACACCCTGTGCACCCCCAGGGACAGCCAGGGCACCCCCAGGGACACCTAGGGGACAGCCAGGGCCCCCCCAGGGACACCTAGGGGACAGCCAGGGACCGCAGCAACACCCTGTGCATCCCCAGGGACACCCAGGGCACCCCCAGGGACACCTAGGGACAGGCAGGGCACCCCAGAGACACCCAGGGCACACCCAGGGACACCTAAGGGACAGCCAGGGCACCCTAGGGACAGCCAGGGCACCCCCAGGGCCACCGAGGGGACAGCCAGGGCACACCAAGGGACACCTAGAGGACAGGTAGGGCACCTCAGGGACACTTAGGGGACAGCCGGGGCACTCCCAGGGACAGCCAGGGCACCCCAGGGACACTGACGAGACAGCCAGGGCATCCCAGGGACACCTAGGGGATAGCCTGGGCACCCCCAGGGACAGCCAGGGCACCCCCAGGGACACCTAGTGGACAACCGGGGCACCCCCAGGGACACCTAGGGGACAGCCAGGGCACCCCAGGGACAGCCAGGGCACCCCCAAGGACATCTAGGGGACAAGCAGGGCACCCCCAGGGACACCTAGGGGACAGCCAGGGCAGCCTAGGGATAGCGAGGGCACCCCCAGGGACACCTAGGGGACAGGCAGGGCGCCCCAGGGCACCCCAGGGACACCCAGGGCACCCCAGGGACACGTAGGGACAGCCAGGGCACCCACAGGGACACCCAGGGCACCCCCAGGGACATCTGGGGGACCTCCAGGGCACCCCCAGGGACACGTACGGGACAGCCAAGGAACCCCAGGGACACACTGTGCACCCCCAGGGACACCCAGGGCAGCCCAGGGACACCTAGGGGACAGGCAGGGCACCCCCAGGGACACCTAGAGGACAGACAGGGCGTCCCCAGGGATACCTAGGGGACAGCCAGGGCACCCCAGGGACAGCGATGGCACCCCCAGGGACACGAAGAGGACAGGCAGGGCACCCCCAGGGACACCTAGGAGGCAGCCAGGGCCCCCCCAGGGACACCTAGGGGACAGCCAGGACACCCCCAGGGACACCTAGGAGACATCCAGGGCCCCCCAGGGACGCCTAGGGGGACCTCCAAGGCATCCCCAGGGACACGTTCGGGACAGCCAGGGAACCCCAGGGACACCCTGTGCACCCCCAGGGACAGCCAGGGCACCCCCAGGGACACCTAGGGGACAGCCAGGGCCCCCCCAGGGACACCTAGGGGACAGCCAGGGAACCCAGGGACACCCTGTGCACCCCCAGGGACACCCAGGGCACCCCCAGGGACACCTAGGGGACAGGCAGGGCACCCCAGAGACACCCAGGGCACACCCAGGGATACCTAAGGGACAGCCAGGGCACCCTAGGGACAGCCAGGGCACCCCCAGGGCCACCGAGGGGACAGCCAGGGCACCCCCAGGGACACCTAGAGGACAGGTAGGGCACCTCAGGGACACCTAGGGCACAGCCGGGGCACTCCCAGGGACAGCCAGGGCACTTCCAGGGACACTGACGAGACAGCCAGGGCATCCCAGGGACACCTAGGGGACAGCCTGGGCACCCCCAGGGACAGCCAGGGCACCCCCAGGGACACCTAGTGGACAACCGGGGCACCCCCAGGGACACCTAGGGGACAGCCAGGGCACCCCAGGGACACCCAGGGCACCCCCAGGGACACCTAGCGGACCTCCAGGGCAGCCCAGGGACACGCTGTGCACCTCCAGGGACACCCAGGGCACCCCCAGGGCACCCCAGAGACAGCCAGGGCACCCCCAGGGACACCTAGGGGACAGCCAGGGAACCCCAGAGACAGCCAGGAAACCCCCAGGGACACCTAGGGACAGGCCGGGCACCCCCAGGGACAGCCATGGCTCCCCCAGGGACAGCCAGGGCCCCCCCAGGGACACCTAGGGGACAGCCAGGGCTCCCCAGAGACACCCAGGGCACACCCAGGGACACCTAAGGGACAGCCAGGACACCTAGGGACAGCCAGGGCACCCCCAGGGACACTCAGGGCACCCCCAGGGACACCTAGGGGACAGCCGGGGCACCCCCAGGGGACACCTAGGGGACAGCCAGGGCACCCCAGGGACACCCTGTGCACCCCCAGGGACACCCAGGGCACACCCAGCGACACCTAGGGCACAGCCAGGGCACCCTAGGGACAGGGCAGGGCACCCCCAGGGACACCTAGGGCACCCCCAGGGACACCTAGGGGACAGCCTGGGCACCCCCAGGGACACCCAGGGGACAGCCATGGTTCCCACAGGGACAGCCAGAGCACCCCCAGGGACACCTAGGGCACAGCCAGGTCCCCCCCATGGACACAGAGGGGACAGCCAGGGCACCCCAGGGCACCCCAGGGACACCCAGGGCACCCCAGGGACACGTAGGGACAGCCAGGGCACCCACAGGGACAGCCAGGGCACCCCAAGGGACACCTAGGAGACAGCCAGGGCCCTCCCAGGGACAGCTAGGGGACAGCCAGGGAACCCCAGGGACACCCCAGGGACACCTAGGGGACAGCCAGGGCCCCCTCAGGGACACCTAGGGGACAGTCAGGGAACCCTAGAGACAGCCATGACCCCCCGAGGGACACCTAGGGGACAGGCAGGGCACCCCCAGGGACAACCATGCCTCCCCCAGGGACAGCCAGGGCACACCCAGCGACACCTAGGGCACAGCCAGGGCACCCTAGGGAAAGCCAGGGCACCCCCTAGGACACCTAGGGGACAGGCAGGGCACCCCCAGGGACACCGAGGGGACAGCCAGGGCACCCTAGGGATAGCCAGGGCACCCCAGCGACACCCAGGGCACCCCCAGGGACGCCTAGGGGACCTCCAGGGCACCCCCAGGAACACGTACGGGACAGCCAGGGAACCCCAGGGACACCCTCTGCACCCCCAGGGACAGCCAGGGCACCCCCAGGGACACCCTGTGCACCCCCAGGGACACCCAGGGCACCCCCAGGGACACCTAGTGGACAGCCAGGGCTCCCCAGAGACACCCAGGGCACACCCAGGGACACCTAGGGGACAGCCTGGGCACCCCCAGGGACAGCCAGGGCATCCCAAGGGACACCTAGGGGACAGCCGGGGCACCCCCAGGGACAGCTAGGGGACAGCCACGGCACTCCAGGGACAGCCAGGCCACCCCCAGGGACAGCGAGGGCACAGCCAGGGCTCCCTAGGGACAGCGAGGGCACCCCCTAGGACACTTTGGGGACAGGCAGGGCACCCCCAGGGACACCTAGAGGACAGCCAGGGCACCCCAGGGACACCCAGGGGACAGCCAGGGCACCCTATGGACAGCCAGGGCACTCCCAGGGACACCTAGGGGACAGCCAGGGGCACCTCCAGGGACACCCAGGGCACCCCCAGGGACACCTAGGGGACAGCCGGGGCACCCCCAAAGACACCTAGGGGACAGTCAGGGCACCCCAGGGACACCCTGTGCACCCCCAGGGACACCCAGGGCACCCCCAGGGCACCCCAGAGACAGCCAGGGCACTCCCAGGGACACCTAGGGGACAGCCAGGGCCCCCCCAGGGACACCTAGGGGACAGCCAGGGAACCCCAGGGACACCCTGTGCACCCCCAGGAACACCCAGGGCACACCCAGGGACACCTAGGGCACATCCAGGGCACCCTAGGGACAGCCAGGGCACCCCAAGGACATCTAGGGGACAAGCAGGGCACCCCCAGGGACACCTAGGGGACAGCCAGGGCAGCCTAGGGATAGCGAGGGCACCCCCAGGGACACCGAGGGGACAGGCAGAGCGCCCCAGGGCACCCCAGGGACACCCAGGGCACCCCAGGGACACGTAGGGACAGCCAGGGCACCCACAGGGACACCCAGGGCTCCCCCAGGGACAGCTGGGGGACCTCCAGGGCACCCCCAGGGACACGTACGGGACAGCCAAGGAACCCCAGGGACACACTGTGCACCCCCAGGGACACCCAGGGCACCCCCAGGGACACCTAGGGGACAGGCAGGGCACCCCCAGGGACACGTAGAGGACAGGCAGGGCACCCCCAGGGACACCTAGGAGACATCCAGGGCCCCCCCAGGGACGCCTAGGGGACCTCCAAGGCATCCCCAGGGACACGTACGGGACAGCCAGGGAGCCCCAGGGACACCCTGTGCACCCCAGGGACAGCCAGGGCACCCCCAGGGACACCTAGGGGACAGCCAGGGCCCCCCCAGGGACACCTAGGGGACAGCCAGGGAACCGCAGCAACACCCTGTGCATCCCCAGGGACACCCAGGGCACCCCCAGGGACACCTAGGGACAGGCAGGGCACCCCAGAGACACCCAGGGCACACCCAGGGACACCTAAGGGACAGCCAGGGCACCCTAGGGACAGCCAGGGCACCCCCAGGGCCACCGAGGGGACAGCCAGGGGCACACCAAGGGACACCTAGAGGACAGGTAGAGCACCTCAGGGACACTTAGGGGACAGCCGGGGCACTCCCAGGGACTGCCAGGGCACCCCCAGGGACACTGACGAGACAGCCAGGGCATCCCAGGGACACCTAGGGGATAGCCTGGGCACCCCCAGGGACAGCCAGGGCACCCCCAGGGACACCTAGTGGACAACCGGGGCACCCCCAGGGACACCTAGGGGACAGCAGGGCAGCCTAGGGATAGCGAGGGCACCCCCAGGGACACCTAGGGGACAGGCAGGGCGCCCCAGGGCACCCCAGGGATACCCAGGGCACGCCAGGGACACGTAGGGACAGCCAGGGCACCCACAGGGACACCCAGGGCACCCCAGGGACATCTGGGGGGACCTCCAGGGCACCCCCAGGGACACGTACGGGACAGCCAAGGAACCCCAGGGACACACTGTGCACCCCCAGGGACACCCAGGGCAGCCCCAGGGACACCTAGGGGACAGGCAGGGTACCCCCAGGGACACCTAGAGGACAGACAGGGCGTCCCCAGGGATACCTAGGGGACAGCCAGGGCACCCCAGGGACAGCGATGGCACCCCCAGGGACACGAAGAGGACAGGCAGGGCACCCCCAGGGACACCTAGGAGGCAGCCAGGGCCCTCCCAGGGACACCTAGGGGACAGACAGGACACCCCCAGGGACACCTAGGAGACATCCAGGGCCCCCCCAGGGACGCCTAGGGGGACCTCCAAGGCATCCCCAGGGACACGTTCGGGACAGCCAGGGAACCCCAGGGACACCCTGTGCACCCCCAGGGACAGCCAGGGCACCCCCAGGGACACCTAGGGGACAGCCAGGGCCCCCCCAGGGACACCTAGGGGACAGCCAGGGAACCCCAGGGACACCCTGTGCACCCCCAGGGACACCCAGGGCACCCCCAGGGACACCTAGGGGACAGGCAGGGCACCCCAGAGACACCCAGGGCACACCCAGGGATACCTAAGGGACAGCCAGGGCACCCTAGGGACAGCCAGGGCACCCCCAGGGCCACCGAGGGGGACAGCCAGGGCACCCCAGGGACACCTAGAGGACAGGTAGGGCACCTCAGGGACACCTAGGGCACAGCCGGGGCACTCCCAGGGACAGCTAGGGCACTTCCAGGGACACTGACGAGACAGCCAGGCCATCCCAGGGACACCTAGGGGACAGCCTGGGCACCCCCAGGGACAGCCAGGGCACCCCCAGGGACACCTAGTGGACAACCGGGGCACCCCCAGGGACACCTAGGGGACAGCCAGGGCACCCCAGGGACACCCAGGGCACCCCCAGGGACACCTAGCGGACCTCCAGGGCAGCCCAGGGACACCCTGTGCACCTCCAGGGACACCCAGGGCACCCCCAGGGCACCCCAGAGACAGCCAGGGCACCCCCAGGGACACCTAGGGGACAGCCAGGGAACCCCAGAGACAGCCAGGAACCCCCCAGGGACACCTAGGGGACAGGCCGGGCACCCCCAGGGACAGCCATGGCTCCCCCAGGGACAGCCAGGGCCCCCCCAGGGACACCTAGGGGACAGCCAGGGCTCCCCAGAGACACCCAGGGCACACCCAGGGACACCTAAGGGACAGCCAGGACACCCTAGGGACAGCAAGGGCACCCCCAGGGACACTCAGGGCACCCCCAGGGACACCTAGGGGACAGCCGGGGCACCCCCAGGGACACCTAGGGGACAGCCAGGGCACCCCAGGGACACCCTGTGCACCCCCAGGGACACCCAGGGCACACCCAGCGACACCTAGGGCACAGCCAGGGCACCCTAGGGACAGCCAGGGCACCCCCAAGGACACCTAGGGGACAGGCAGGGCACCCCCAGGGACACCTAGGGCACCCCCAGGGACACCTAGGGGACAGCCTGGGCACCCCCAGGGACACCCAGGGGACAGCCATGGTTCCCACAGGGACAGCCAGAGCACCCCCAGGGACACCTAGGGCACAGCCAGGTCCCCCCCATGGACACAGAGGGGACAGCCAGGGCACCCCAGGGCACCCCAGGGACACCCAGGGCACCCCAGGGACACGTAGGGGACAGCCAGGGCACCCACAGGGACAGCCAGGGCACCCCAAGGGACACCTAGGAGACAGCCAGGGCCCCCCCAGGGACAGCTAGGGGACAGCCAGGGAACCCCAGGGACACCCCAGGGACACCTAGGGGACCGCCAGGGCCCTCTCAGGGACACCTAGGGGACAGTCAGGGAACCCTAGAGACAGCCATGACCCCCCGAGGGACACCTAGGGGACAGGCAGGGCACCCCCAGGGACAACTATGGCTCCCCCAGGGACAGCCAGGGCACACCCAGCGACACCTAGGGCACAGCCAGGGCACCCTAGGGAAAGCCAGGGCACCCCCTAGGACACCTAGGGGACAGGCAGGGCACCCCCAGGGACACCGAGGGGACAGCCAGGGCACCCTAGGGATAGCCAGGGCACCCCCAGGGACACCCAGGGCACCCCCAGGGACACCTAGGGGACAGCCTGGGCACCACCAGGGACACCAAGGGGACAGCCATGGTTCCCCCAGGGACAGCCAGAGCACCCCCAGGGACACCTAGGGGACAGCCAGGGCCACCCCATGGACACCTAGAGGACAGCCAGGGCACCCCAGGGCACCCCAGGGACACCCAGGGCACCCCAGGGACACGTAGGGGACAGCCAGGGCACCCCCAGGGACACCTAGGAGACAGCACGGGCCCCCCCAGGGACAGCTAGAGGACAGCCAGGGAACCCCAGCGACACCCAGGGCACCCCCAGGGACGCCAAGGGGACCTCCAGGGCACCCCCAGGAACACGTACGGGACAGCCAGGGAACCCCAGGGACACCCTCTGCACCCCCAGGGACAGCCAGGGCACCCCCAGGGACACCCTGTGCACCCCCAGGGACACCCAGGGCACCCCCAGGGACACGTACGGGAAAGCCAGGGAACCCCAGGGACACCCTGTGCACCCCCAGGGACAGCCAGGGCACCCCCAGGGACACCTAGGGGACAGCCAGGGAACCCCAGAGACACCCAGGGCACACCCAGGGACACCTAAGGGACAGCCAGGGCACCCTAGGGACAGCCAGGGCACCCCCAGGGCCACAAAGGGGACAGCCAGGGCACCCCCAGGGACACCTAGAGGACAGATAGGGCACCTCAGGGACACCTAGGGGACACCCGGGGCACCCCCAGGGACACCCAGGGCACCCCCAGGGACACTGACGAGACAGCCAGGGCATCCCAGGGACACCTAGGGGACAGCCTGGGCACCCCCAGGGACAGCCAGGGCACCCCCAGGGACACCTAGTGGACAACCGGTGCACCCCCAGGGACACCTAGGGGACAGCCAGGGCACCCCAGGGACACCCAGGGCACCCCCAGGGACGCCTAGGAGACCTCCAGGGCACCCCCGGGGACACGTACGGGACAGCCAGGGAACCCTAGGGACACCCTGTGCACCCCCAGGGACAGCCAGGGCACCCCCAGGGACACCCTGTGCACCCCCAGGGACACCCAGGGCACCCCCAGGGCACCCCAGAGACAGCCAGGGCACCCCCAGGGACACCTAGGGGACAGCCAGGGCCCCCCCAGGGACACCTTGGGGACAGCCAGGGAACCCCAGGGACACCCTGTGCACCCCCAGGAACACCCAGGGCACACCCAGGGACACCTAGGGCACACCCAAGGACACCTAGGGGACAAGCAGGGCACCCCCAAGGACACCTAGGGGACAGCCAGGGCACCCCAGGGACACCCTGTGCACCCCCAGGGACACCCAGGGCACCCCCAGGGCACCCGAGAGACAGCTAGCGCACCCCCAGGGACACCTAGGGGACAGCCAGGGCCCCCCCAGGGACACCTAGGGGACAGCCAGGGAACCCCAGGGACACCCCAGGGACACCTAGGGGACAGCCAGGGCCCCCTCAGGGACACCTAGAGGACAGTCAGGGAACCCTAGAGACAGCCATGACCCCCCGAGGGACACCTAGGGGACAGGCAGGGCACCCCCAGGGACAACCATGGCTCTCCCAGGGACAGCCAGGGCACACCCAGCGACACCTAGGGCACAGCCAGGGCACCCTAGGGAAAGCCAGGGCACCCCCTAGGACACCTAGGAGACAGCCAGGGCCCCCCCAGGGACACCTAGGGGACAGCCAGGGCACCCCAGGGACAGCGAGGGAACCCCCAGGGACACGTAGGGGACAGCCAGGGAACCCCAGGGACACCCTGTGCACCCACAGGGACAGCCAGGGCACACACAGAGACACCTAGGGGACAGCCAGGGCCCCCCCAGAGACACCTAGGGGACAGCCAGGGCTCCCCAGAGACACCCATGGCACACCCAGGGACACCTAGGGGACAGCCGGGGCACCCCAGGGACATAGGGAACAGCCAGGGAACTCCCAGGGACACCTAGGGGACAGCCAGGGGCACCCCCAGGGACACCCAGGGCACCCCCAGGGACACCTAGGGGGTAGCCGGGGAACCCCCAGGGACACCTAGGGGACAGCCAGGGCACCCCAGGGACACCCTGTGAACCACCAGGGACACCCAGGGCACCCCCAGGGCACCCCAGAGACAGCCAGGGCACCCCCAGGGACACCTAGGGGACAGCCAGAGACCCCGAGGGACACCTTGGGGACAGCCAGGGAACCTCAGGGACACCCTGTGCACACCCAGGGACACCTAGGGCACCCCCAGGGACACCTAGGGGACAGACAGGGCGCCCCAGAGACACCCAGGGCACTTCCAGGGACACCTACGGGACAGCCAGGGAACCCCAGGGACACCCTGGGCACCCCCAGGGACACCCAGGGCACCCCCAGGGACACCTAGGGGACAGACAGGGCGCCCCAGAGACACCCAGGGCACACCCAGGGACACCTAAGGGACAGCCAGGGCACCCCAGAGACACCTAGGGCACAGCCAGAGCACCCTAGGGACAGCCAGGGCACCCCCAGGGACACCTAGGGGACAGCCAGGTCGCCCCCAGGGACACCTAGGGGACAGCCAGGGCACCCCAGGGACAGCGAGGGCACCCCCAGGGACACGTAGGGGACAGGCAGGGCACCTCCAGGGATACTAGGGGACAGCCAAGGCACCCCAGGGCATCCCAGGGACACCCAGGGCACCCCAGAGACACCTAGGGGACAGCCAGGGCACCCCAGGGCACTCCAGGGACGCCCAGGGCACCCCCAGGGACACCTAGGAGACAGCCAGGGCCCCGCCAGGGACACCTAGGGGACAGCCATGGCACCCCAGGGACACCCAGGGCACCCCCAGGGACACCAAGGGGACCTCCAGGGCACCTCCAGGGACACGTACGGGACAGCCAGGGAACCCCAGGGACACCCTGTGCACCCCCAGGGACAGCCAGGGCACCCCCAGGGACACCTAGGGGACAGCCAGGGCCCCCCCAGGGACACCTAGGGGACAGCCAGGGAACCCAAGGGACACCCTGTGCACCCCCAGAGACACCCAGGGCACCCCCAGGGACACCTAGGGGACAGCCAGGGCACCCCAGAGACACCCAGGGCACCCCCAGGGACACCTAGGGGACAGCCTGGGCACCCCCAGGGACACCTAAGGCACAGCCAGGGCACTCCAGGGACAGCCAGGGCACCCCCAGAGACACGGAGGGCACAGCCAGGGCCCCCCCAGGGACACCTAGAGGACAGGCAGGGCACCCCCAGGCACACCTAGGGGACAGTCAGGGCACCCCAGGGACACCCAGGGCACCCCCAGGGACACCTAGGGGACAGCCTGGGCACCCCCAGGGACACCTAGGGGACAGCCAGGGCACTCCAGGGACAGCCAGGGCGCCCTCAGGGACACGTAGGGGACAGCCAGGGCACCCCAGAGACAGCCAGGTCCGCCCCAGGGACACATAGGGGACAGTCAGGGCACCCCAGGGACACCCAGGGCACCCCCAGGGACACCTAGGGGACAGCCAGGGCCCTCCCAGGGACACCTAGGGGACAGCCATGGCTCCCCCAGAGACAGCCAGAGCAGCCCCAGGGACACCTAAGGGACAGCCAGGGCACCCTAGGGACAGCAAGGGCACCCCCAGAGACACTGAGGGCACAGCCAGGGCACCCCCTAGGACACTTAGGGGACAGGCAGGGCACCCCCAGGGACACCGAGGGGACAGCCAGGGCACCCCCAGGGACACCTAGAGGACAGGCAGGGCGCCCCAGGGACACCTAGGTGACAGTCAGGGCACCCCATGGACACCCAGGGCACCCCCAGGGAAACCTAGGGGACAGCCTGGGCACCCCCAGGGTCAGCCAGGGAACCCCCAGGGACACCTAGGGGACAGCCGGGGCACCCCCAGGGACACGTAGGGGACAGCCAGGGCACTCCTGGGACAGCCAGGGCACACCCAGAGACACGTAGGGGACAACCAGGGCACCCCAGAGACAGCCAGGACCCCCCCAGGGACACCTAGGGGACAGGCAGGGCGCCCCCAGGGACAGCCAGTGCACCCGCAGGGACACCTAGGGGACAGCCAGGGCACCCTAGGGACAGCCAGGGCACCCCCAGAGATACCGAGGGCACAGCCAGGGCACCCTAGGGTCAGCCAGGGCACCCCCTAGGACACTTGGGGGACAGGCAGGGCACCCCCAGGGAGACCTGGAGGACAGCCAGGGCACCCCAGGGACACCTAGGGGACAGCCAGGGCACCCTATGGACAGCCATGGCACCCCCAGGGACAGCCGGGGCACCCCAGGGACACCTAGGGGACAGCCAGGGCACCCCAGGGACACCCTGTGCACGCCCAGGGACACCCAGGGCACCCCCAGGGCACCCCAGGGACAGCCAGGGCACCCCCAGGGACACCTAGGAGACAACCAGGGCCCCCTCAGGGACACCTAGGGGACAGTCAGGGCACCCCAGGGACACCAAGGGCACCCCCAGGGACACGTAGGGGACAGCCAGGGTACCCCCGGGGACACCTAGGGGACAGCCAGGGAACCCCAGAGACAGCAAGGACCCCCCCAGGGACACCTAGGGGACAGGCAGGGCACCCCAGGGACACCCAGGGCACACCCAGGGACACCTAAGGGACAGCCAGGGCACCCTAGGGACAGCCAGGGTACCCCCTAGGACACTTAGGGGACAGCCAGGGCACCCCCAGGGACACTCAGGGCACCCCCAGGGACACCTAGGGGACAGCCGGGGCACCCCCAGGGACACCTAGGGGACAGCCAGGGCACCCCAGGGACACCCTGTGTACCCCCAGGGACACCCAGGGCACCCCAGGGACACGTAGGGGACAGCCAGGGCACCCCAGGGACACCCAGGGCACCCCAGGGACACGTAGGGGACAGCCAGGGCACCCACAGGGACAGCCAGGGCACTCCCAGAAACACCTAGGAGACAGCCAGGGCCCCCGCAGGGACAGCTAGGGCACAGCCAGGGCACCCCAGGGACACCCAGGGCACCCCCAGGGACGCCTAGGGGACCTCCAGGGCAACCCGGGGACACGTACGGGACAGCCAGGGAACCCTAGGGACACACTGTGCACCCCCAGGGACAGCCAGGGCACCCCCAGGGACACCCTGTGCACCCCCAGGGACACCCAGGCCACCCCCAGGGCACCCCAGAGACAGCCAGGGCACCCCCAAGGACACCTAGAGGACAGCCAGGGCCCCCCCAGGGACACCTTGGGGACAGCCAGGGAACCCCAGGGACACCCTGTGCATCCCCAGGAACACCCAGGGCACCCCCAGGGACACCTAGGGGACAGCCAGGGAACCCCAGGGACACACTGTGCACCCCCAGGGACACCCAGGGCACACCCAGGGACACCTAGGCCACAGCCAGGGCACCCTAGGGACAACCAGGGCAGCCCCAAGGACACCTAGGGGACAAGCAGGGCACCCCCAGGGACACCTAGGGGACAGCCTGGGCAGCCTAGGGACAGCGAGGGCACCCCCAGGGACACCTAGGGGACAGGCAGGGCACCCCAGGGCCCCCCAGGGACACGTAGGGACAGCCAGGGCACCCACAGGGACACCCAGGGCACCCCCAGGGACACCTGGGGGACCTCCAGGGCACCCCCAGGGACACGTACGGGACAGCCAAGGAACCCCAGGGACACGCTGTGCACCCCCAGGGACACCCAGGGCACCCCCAGGGACACCTAGGGGAAAGGCAGGGCACCCCCTGGGACACCTAGAGGACAGACAGGGCGTCCCCAGGGACACCTAGGGGACAGCCAGGGCACCCCAGGGCACCCCAGGGACACCCAGGGCACCCCAGGGACACGTAGGGGATAGCCAGGGCACCCCCAGGGACACCTAGGATACATCCAGGGCCCCCCGAGGGACGCCTAGGGGACCTCCAGGGCACCCCCAGGGACACCTAGGGGACACCCAGGGCCCCCCCAGGAACACCTAGGGGACAGCCAGGGCACCCCCAGGGACACCTAGGGGACAGCCAGGCCCCCCCCAGGGACACCTAGGGGACAGCCAGAGAACCCCAGGGACACCCTGTGCACCCCCAGGGACACCCAGGGCACCCCCAGGGACACCTAGGGGACAGCCAGGGCCCCCCCCAGGGATACCTAGGGGACAGCCAGGGGGAACCTCAGGGACACCCAGGGCACCCCAGGGACACCTAGGGGACAGCCAGGGCACCCACAGGGCACCCCAGGGACGCCCAGGGCACCCCCAGGGACACCTAGGAGACAGCCAGGGCCCCCCCAGGGACACCTAGGGGACAGCCGGGGCAACGCCAGGGACATAGGGAACAGCCAGGGCACCCCAGAGACACCCTGTGCACCACCAGGGACACCCAGGGCACCCCCAGGGCACCCCAGAGACAGCCAGGGCACCCCCAGGGACACCTAGGGGACAGCCAGGGACCCCGAGGGACACCTTGGGGACAGCCAGGGAACCCCAGGGACACCCTGTGCACCCCCAGGGACACCCAGGGCACCCCCAGGGACACCTACGGGACAGCCAGGGAACCCCAGGGACACCATGGGCACCCCCAGGGACACCCAGGGCACCCCCAGGGACACCTAGGGGACAGGCAGGGCGCCCCAGAGACACCCAGGGCACCCCCAGGGACACCTAGGGGACAGCCAGGGCACCCCAGAGACACCTAGGGCACAGCCAGAGCACCCTAGGGACAGCCAGGGCACCCCCAAAGACACCTAGGGGAAAGGCAGGGCACCCCCAGGGACACCGAGGGGACAGCCAGGGCACCCCCAGGGACACCTAGGGGACAGCCAGGGCGCCCCCAGGGACACCTAGGGGACAGCCAGGGCACCCCAGGGACAGCGAGGGCACCCCCAGGGACACGTAGGGGATAGGCAGGGCACCTCCAGGGATACTAGGGGACAGCCAAGGCTCCCCAGGGCACCTCAAGGACACCCAGGGCACCCCAGGGACACCTAGGGGACAGCCAGGGCACCCCAGGGCACACCAGGGACGCCCAGGGCACCCCCAGGGACACCTAGGGGACAGCCAGGGCACCCCAGGGACACCTAGGGGACAGCCAGGGCACCCCAGGGCACCCCAGGGACACCCAGGGCACCCCAGGGACACGTAGGGGACAGCCAGGGCACCCACAGGGACACCCAGGGCACCCCAGGGACACCTAGGGGACAGCCAGGGCACCTACAGGGCACCCCAGGGACGCCCAGGGCACCCCCAGGGACACCTAGGAGACAGCCAGGGCCCCCCCAGGGACACCTAGGGGACAGCCAGGGCACCCCAGGGACACCCAGGGCACCCCCAGGGACACGTACGGGACAGCCAGGGAACCCCAGGGACACCCTGTGCACCCCCAGGAACAGCCAGGGCACACCCAGGGACACCTAGGGTACAGCCAGGGCCCCCCCAGGGACACCTAGGGGACAGCCAGGGCTCCCCAGAGACACCCAGGGCACACCCAAAGACACCTAGGGGACAGCCGGGGCAACCCCAGGGACATAGGGAACAGCCAGGGCACTCCAGGGACAGCCAGGCCACCCCCAGGGACAGCGAGGGCACAGCCAAGGCACCCTATGGACAGCCAGGGCACTCCCAGGGACACCTAGGGGACAGCCAGGGGCACCCCCAGGGACACCCAGGGCACCGCCAGGGACATCTAGGGGACTGCCGGGGCACCCCCAGGGACATCTTGCGGACAGCCAGGGCACCCCAGGGACACCCTGTGCACCACCAGGGACACCCAGGGCACCCCCAGGGCACCCCAGAGACAGCCAGGGCACCCCCAGGGAAACCTAGGGGACAGCCAGGGACCCCGAGGGACACCTTGGGGACAGCCAGGGAACCCCAGGGACACCCTGTGCACCCCCAGGGACACCCAGGGCACCCCCAGGGACACCTACGGGACAGCCAGGGAACGCCAGGGACACCATGGGCACCCCCAGGGACACCCAGGGCACCCCCAGAAACACCTAGGGGACAGACAGGGCACCCCAGAGACACCTAGGGCACAGCCAGAGCACCCTAGGGACAGCCAGGGTACCCCCAAAGACACCTAGGGGAAAGGCAGGGCACCCGCAGGGACACCGAGGGGACAGCCAGGGCCCCCCAAGGGACACCTAGGGGACAGCCAGGGCCACCCCACGGACACCTAGGGGACAGCCAGGGCACCCCAGGGACAGCGAGGGCACCCCCCAGGGACACGTAGGGGATAGGCAGGGCACCTCCAGGGATACTAGCGGACAGCCAAGGCTCCCCAAGGCACCTCTGGGACACCCAGGGCACCCCAGGGACACCTAGGGGACAGCCAGGGCACCCCAGGTCACACCAGGGACGCCCAGGGCACCCCCAGGGACACCTAGGAGACAGCCAGGGCCCCCCCAGGGACACCTAGGGGACAGCCAGGGCACCACAGGGACACCCAGGGCACCCCCAGGGACACCAAGGGGACCTCCAGGGCACCTCCAGGGACACGTACGGGACAGCCAGGGAACCCCAGAGACACCCTGTGCACCCCCAGGGACAGCCAGGGCACCCCCAGGGACACCTAGGGGACAGCCAGGGAACCCAAGGGACACCCTGTGCACCCCCAGGGACACCCAGGGCACCCCCAGGGACACCTAGGGGACAGCCAGGGCACCCCAGAGACACCCAGGGCACCCCCAGGGACACCTAGGGGACAGCCTGGGCACCCCCAGGGACACCTAGGGGACAGCCAGGGCACTCCAGGGACAGCCAGGGCACCCCCAGAGACACGGAGGGCACAGCCAGGGCACCCCCAGGGACACCTAGAGGACAGGCAGGGCACCCCCAGGGACACCTAGGGGACAGTCAGGGCACCCCAGGGACACCCAGGGCACCCCCAGGGACACCTAGGGGACAGCCTGGGCACCCCCAGGGAAACCTAGGGGACAGCCAGGGCACTCCAGGGACAGCCAGGGCGCCCTCAGGGACACGTAGGGGACAGCTAGGGCACCCCAGAGACAGCCAGGGCCCCCCCAGGGACACCTAGGGGACAGCCAGGGCCCTCCCAGGGACACCTAGGGGACAGCCATGGCTCCCCCAGAGACAGCCAGAGCAGCCCCAGGGACACCTAGGGGACAGCCAGGGCCCCCCCAGGGACACCTAGGGGACAGCCAGGGCACCCCAGAGACACCCAGGGCACACCCAGGGACACCTAAGGGACAGCCAAGGCACCCTAGGGACAGCAAGGGCACCCCCAGAGACACTGAGGGCACAGCCAGGGCACCCCCTAGGACACTTAGGGGACAGGCAGGGCACCCCCAGGGACACCGAGGGGACAGCCAGGGCACCCCCAGGGACACCTAGAGGACAGGCAGGGCACCCCAGGGACACCTAGGGGACAGTCAGGGCACCCCAGGGACACCCAGGGCACCCCCAGGGAAACCTAGGGGACAGCCTGGGCACCCCCAGGGTCAGCCAGGGAACCCCCAGGGACACCTAGGGGACAGCCGGGGCACCCCCAGGGACACGTAGGGGACAGCCAGGGCACTCCTGGGACAGCCAGGGCACCCCCAGGGACACGTAGGGGACAACCAGGGCACCCCAGGGACACCCAGGGCACCCCTAGGGACGCCTAGGGGACAGCCAGGGCACCCCCAGGGACAGGCAGGACACCCCCTAGGACACTTAGGGGACAGGCAGGGGACCCCAAAGGACACCTAGAGGACAGCCAGGGCACCCCAGGGACACCCAGGGGACAGCCAGGGCACCCTATGGACAGCCAGGGCACTCCCAGGGACACCTAGGGGACAGCCAGGGGCACCCCCAGGGACACCCAGGGCACCCCTAGGGACACCTACGGGACAGCCGGGGCACCCCCAGGGACACCTAGGGGACAGCCAGTGCACCCCTGGGACACCCTGTGCACCCCAAGGGGCACCCAGGGCACCCCCAGGGCACCCCAGAAACAGCCAGGGCACCCCCAGGGACACCTAGGGGACAGCCAGGGCCCCCCCAGGGACACCTTGGGGACAGCCAGGGAACCCCAGGGACACCCTGTGCACCCCCAGGAACACCCAGGGCACCCCCAGGGACACCTAGGGGACAGCCAGGGAACCCCAGGGACACCCTGTGCACCCCCAGGGACACCCAGGGCACACCCAGGGACACCTAGGGCACAGCCAGGGAACCCTAGGGACAGCCAGGGCACCCCCAAGGACACCTAGGGGACAAGCAGGGCACCCCCAGGGACAACTAGGGGACAGCCAGGGCAGCCTAGGGACAGCGAGGGCACCCCCAGGGACACCTAGGGGACAGGCAGGGCACCCCAGGGCACCCCAGGGACACCCAGGGCACCCCAGGGACACGTAGGGACAGCCAGGGCACCCACAGGGTCACCCAGGGCATCCCCTGGGACACCTGGGGGACCTCCAGGGCATCCCCAGGGACACGTACGGGACAGCCAAGGAACCCCAGGGACACGCTGTGCACCCCCAGGGACACCCAGGGCACCCCCAGGGACACCTAGGGGACAGGCAGGGCACCCCAAAGACACCTAGAGGACAGACAGGGCGTCCCCAGGGACACCTAGGGGACAGCCAGGGCACCCCAGGGACAGCGAGGGCACCCCCAGGGACACGTAGGGGACAGCCAGGGCAACCCCATGGACACCTAGGAGAAAGCCAGGGAACCCCCAGGGACACCTAGGGGACACCCAGGGCACCCCCAGGGACACGTACGGGACAGCCAGGGAACCCCAGGGACACCCTGTGCACCCCCAGGGACAGCCAGCGCACCCCCAGGGACACCTAGGGGACAGCCAGGGCCCCCCCAGGGACACCTAGGGGACAGCCAGGGCACCCCCAGGGACACCTAGGAGACATCCATGGCCCACCCAGGGAAGCCTAGGGGACCTGCAGGGCACCCCCAGGGACACGTACGGGACAGCCAGGGAACCCCAGGGACACCCTGTGCACCCCCAGGGACAGCCAGGGCACCCCCAGGGACACCTAGGGGACAGCCAGGGCCCCCCCAGGGACACCCTGTGCACCCCCAGGGACACCCAGGGCACCCCCAGGGACACCCAGGGCACCCCCAGGGACACCTAGGGGACAGGCAGTGCACCCCAGAGACACCTAGGGGACAGCCGGGGCACCCCCAGGGACAGCCAGGGCACCCCCAGGGACACTGACGAGACAGCCAGAGCATCCCAGGGACACCTAGGGGACAGCCTGGGAACCCCCAGGGACAGCCAGGGCACCCCCAGGGACACCTAGGGGACAGCCGGGGCACCCCCAGGGACACCTAGGGGACAGCCAGGGCAGCCCAGGGACACCCAGGGCACCCTCAGGGACACCTAGGGGACCTCCAGGGCACCCCAGGGACACGCTGTGCAACCCCAGGGACACCCAGGGCACCCCCAGGGCACCCCAGAGACAGCCATGGCACCCCCAGAGACACCTAGGGGACAGCCAGGGAACCCCAGAGACAGCCAGGACCCTCCCAGGGACACCTAGGGGACAGGCAGGGCACCCCCAGGGACAGCCATGGCTTACCCAGGGACAGCCAGGGCCCCCCCATGGACACCTAGGGGACAGCCAGGGCTCCCCAGAGACACCCAGGGCACACCCAGGGACACCTAAGGGACAGCCAGGGCACCCTAGGAACAGCCAGGGTACCCCCTAGGACACATAGGGGACAGCCAGGGCACCCCCAGGGACACTCAGGGCACCCCCAGGGACACCTAGGGGACAGCCGGGGCACCCCAGGGCACACCCAGCGATACCTAGGGCACAGCCAGGGCACCCTAGGGACAGCCAGGGCACCCCCAGGGATACCCAGGCCACCCCCAGGGACACCAAGGGGACAGCCTGGGCACCCCCAGAGACACCAAGGGGACAGTCATGGCTCCCCCAGGGAAAGCCAGAGCACCCCCAGGGACACCTAGGGGACAGCCAGGGCCTTCCCATGGACACCTAGCAGACAGCCAGGGCACCCCAGGGCACCCCAGGGACACCCAGGGCACCCCAGGGACACGTAGGGGACAGCCAGAGCACCCACAGGGACAGCCAGGGCACCCCCAGGGACACCTAGGAGACAGCCAGGGCCCCCCCAGGGACACCTAGGGGACAGCTAGGGTACCCCCGGGACACCCAGGGCACCCCCAGGGACGCCTATGGGACCTCCAGGGCACCCCCAGGGACACGTACGGGACAGCCAGGGAACCCCAGGGACACCCTGTGCACCCCCAGGGACACCCAGGGCACCCCCAGGGACACCTAGGGGACAGCCGGGGCACCCCCAGGGACTCGTAGGGGACAGGCAGGGCACCCCAGGGACACCTAGGGGACAGCCAGGGAACCCCAGGGACACCCAGGGCACCCCCAGGGACACCTTGGGGACAGACAGGGAACCCCAGCGTCACCCTGGGCACCCCCAGGGACACCCAGGGCACCCCCAGGGACACCTAGGGGATAGCCAGGGCCCCCCCAGGGACACCTAGTGGACAGCCAGGGAACCCCAGGGACACCCTGTGCACCCCCAGGGACACCCAGGGCACACCCAGGGTCACCTAGGGGACAGCCAGGGCCTCCCCAGGGACACCTAGGGGAGAGCCAGGGAACCCCAGGGACACCCCAGGGACACCTAGGAGACAGCCAGGGCCCCCTCAGGGACACCTAGGGGACAGTCAGGGAACCCCAGAGACAGCCAGTAGCCCCCCAGGGACACCTAGGGGACAGGCAGGGCACCCCCAGGGTCAGCCAGGGCACCCTCGGGACAGCCAGGGTACCCCCTAGGACATTAAGGGGACACCCTGTGCACCCCCAGGGACACTCAGGGCACCCCCAGGGACACCTACGGGACAGCCAGGGAACCCCAGGGACACTCTGGGCACCCCCAGGGACACCCAGGGCACCCCCAGGGACACCTAGGGGACAGCCAGGGCGCCCCAGAGACACCCAGGGCACACCCAGGGACACCTAAGGGACAGCCAGGGCACCCTAGGGATAGCCAGCGCACCCCCAAAGACACCTAGGGGAAAGGCAGGGCACCCCCAGGGACACCGAGGGGACAGCAAGGGCACCCTAGGGACAGCCAGGGCACCCCCAGGGACACCAAGGGAACAGCCAGGGCGCCCCCAGGGACACCTAGGGGACAGCCAGTGCACCCCAGGGACACCGAGGGGAAAGCCAGGGCACCCCCAGGGACACCGAGGGGAAAGCCAGGGCACCCCAAGGGACAGCCAGGGCCCCCCCAGGGACAGCCAGGGCACCCCCAGGGACACCTAGGGGACAGCCAGGGCACCCCCAGGGATACTAGAGGACAGCCAAGGCTCCCCAGGGCACCCCAGGGACACCCAGGGCACCCCAGGGACACCTAGGGGACAGCCAGGGCACCCACAGGGCACCCCAGGGACGCCCAGGGCACCCCCAGGGACACCTAGGAGACAGCCAGGGCCCCCCCAAGGAAACCTAGGGGACAGCCAGGGCAACCTAGGGACACCCAGGGCACCCCCAGGGACACCAAGGGGACCTCCAGGGCACCTCCAGGGACACGTACGGGACAGCCAGGGAACCCCAGGGACACCCTGTGCACCCCCAGGGACAGCCAGGGCACCCCCAGGGACACATAGGGGACAGCCAGGGCCCCCCCAGGGACACCTAGGGGACAGCCAGGGCTCCCCAGAGACACCCACGGCACACCCAGGGACACCTAGGGGACAGGCGGGGCACCCCCAGGGACATAGGGTACAGCCAGGGCACTCCAGGGACAGCCAGGCCACCCCCAGGGACAGAGAGGGCACAGCCAGGGCACCCTATGGACAGCCAGGGCACTCCCAGGGACACCTAGGGGACAGCCAGGGGCACCCGCAGGGACACCCAGGGCACCCCCAGGGACACCTAGGGGACAGCCGGGGCACCCCCAGGGACACCTAGGGGACAGCCAGGGCACCCCAGGGACACCCTGTGCACCCCCAGGGACACCCAGGGCACCCCCAGGGCACCCCTGAGACAGCCAGGGCACCCCCAGGGACACCTAGGGGACAGCCAGGGACCCCGAGGGACACCTCGGGGACAGCCAGGGAACCCCAGGGACACCCTGGGCACCCCCAGGGACACCCAGGGCACCCCCGGGGACACCTAAGGGACAGCCAGGGCGCCCCAGAGACACCCAGGGCACACCCAGGGACACCTAGGGGACAGCCAGGGCACCCCCAGAGACAACGAGGGCACAGCCAGGGCACCCCCTAGGACACTTAGGGGACAGGCAGGGCACCCCCGGGGACACCTAGGGGACAGTCAGGGCACCTCAGGGACACCCAGGGCACCCCCAGGGACACCTAGGGGACAGCCTGGGCACCCCCAGGGACACCTAGGGGACAGCCAGGGCACTCCAGGGACAGCCAGGGCACCCTCAGGGACACGTAGGGGACAGCCAGGGCACCCCAGGGACACCCAGGGCACCCCCAGGGACACCTAGGGGACAGCCAGGGCCCTCCCAGGGACACCTAGGGGACATCCATGGCTCCCCCAGGGACAGCCAGAGCAGCCCCAGGGACACCTAGGGGACAGCCAGGGCCCCCCCAGGAACACCTAGGGGACAGCCAGGGCACCCCAGAGACACCCAGGGCACACCCAGGGACACCTAAGGGACAGCCAGGGCAACCTAGGGACAGCAAGGGCACCGCCAGAGACACTGAGGGCACAGCCAGGGCGACCACTAGGACACTTAGGGGACAGGCAGGGCACCCCCAGGGACACCGAGGGGACAGCCAGGGCACCCCCAGGGACACCTAGAGGACAGGCAGGGAAACCCAGGGACACCGAGGGGACAGTCAGGGCACCCCAGGGACACCCAGGGCACCCCCAGGGACACCTAGGGGACAGCCTGGGCACCCCCAGGGACACCTAGGGGACAGCCAGGGCACCCCCAGGGACACCTAGAGGACAGGCAGGGCACCCCAGGGACACCTAGGGGACAGCCAGGGCACCCACAGGAGCAGCCATGGCACTTCCAGGGGCACCTAGGAGACAGCCAGGGCCCCCCCAGGGACACCTAGGGGACAGTCAGGGCACCCCAGGGACACCCAGGGCACCCCCAGGGACACCTAGGGGACAGCCTGGGCACCCCCAGGGTCAGCCAGGGAACGCCCAGGGACACCTAGGGGGCAGCCGGGGCACCCCCAGGGACACGTATGGGACAGCCAGGGCACTCCTGGGACAGCCAGGGCACCCCCAGGGACACGTAGGGGACAACCAGGGCACCCCAGAGACAGCCAGGACCCCTCCAGGGACACCTAGGGGACAGGCAGGGCACCCCCAGGGACAGCCAGTGTACCCCCAGGGACAGCTAAGGGACAGCCAGGGCCCCCCCAGGGACACCTAGGGGACAGCCAGGGCTCCCCAGAGACACCCAGGGCACACCCAGGGACACCTAGGGGACAGCCAGGGCACCCTAGGGACAGCCAGGGCACCCCCTAGGACACTTGGGGGACAGGCAGGGCACCCCCAGGGACACCTAGGGGACAGTCAGGGAACCCCAGAGACAGCCAGTAGCTCCCCAGGGACACCTAGGGGACAGGCAGGGCACCCCCAGGGTCAGCCAGGGCACCCTCGGGACAGCCAGGGTACCCCCTAGGACATTAAGGGGACACCCTGTGCACCCCCAGGGACACTCAGGGCACCCCCAGGGACACCTACGGGACAGCCAGGGAACCCCAGGGACACTCTGGGCACCCCCAGGGACACCCAGGGCACCCCCAGGGACACCTAGGGGACAGCCAGGGCGCCCCAGAGACACCCAGGGCACACCCAGGGACACCTAAGGGACAGCCAGGGCACCCTAGGGATAGCCAGCGCACCCCCAAAGACACCTAGGGGAAAGGCAGGGCACCCCCAGGGACACCGAGGGGACAGCAAGGGCACCCTAGGGACAGCCAGGGTACCCCCAGGGACACCAAGGGAACAGCCAGGGCGCCCCCAGGGACACCTAGGGGACAGCCAGTGCACCCCAGGGACAGCGAGGGCACCCCCAGGGACACGTAGGGGACAGGCAGGGCACCTCCAGGGATACTAGAGGACAGCCAAGGCTCCCCAGGGCACCCCAGGGACACCCAGGGCACCCCAGGGACACCTAGGGGACAGCCAGGGCACCCACAGGGCACCCCAGGGACGCCCAGGGCACCCCCAGGGACACCAAGGAGACAGCCAGGGCCCCCCCAAGGAAACCTAGGGGACAGCCAGGGCAACCTAGGGACACCCAGGGCACCCCCAGGGACACCAAGGGGACCTCCAGGGCACCTCCAGGGACACGTACGGGACAGCCAGGGCACCCCAGGGCACCCCAGGGACACCCAGGGCAACCCAGGGACACGTAGGGGACAGCCAGGGCACCCACAGGGACACCCAGGGCACCCCCAGGGACACCTAGGAGAAAACCAGGGCCACCCCAGGGACACGTACGGGACAGCCAGGGAACCCCATTGACACCCTGTGCACCCCCAGGGACAGCAAGGGCACCCCCAGGGATACCCTGTGCACCCCCAGGGACAGCCAGGGCACCCCCAGGGACACCTAGGGGACAGCCAGGGCTCCCCAGAGACACCCAGGGCACACCCAGGGACACCTAGGGGACAGCCTGGGCACCCCCAGGGACACGTACGGGACAGCCAGGGAACCCCATTGACACCCTGTGCACCCCCAGGGACACCCAGGGCCCCCCCAGGGACACCTAGGGGACAGCCAGGGAACCCCAGGGACACCCTGGGCAGCCCCAGGGACACCTAGGGGACAGCCAGGGCACCCCAGGGACACCCAGGGCACCCCCAGGGACACCTAGGGGACAGGCAGGGCACCCCCAGGGACACCTAGGGGACAGGCAGGGCACCCCCAGGGACACTGACGGGACAGCCTGGGCAACCCCAGAGACCTCTAGGGGACAGCCAGGGCACTCGCAGGGACACTCTGGGCACCCACAGGGACACCTTGGGGACAGCCAGGGCACCCCAGGGACGCCCCGGGCACCCCCAGGGACACCTAGGGCACCCCCAGGGACACCTAGGGGAAGGCAGGACACCGCCAGGGACACCTAGGAGACAGCCAGGGCACCCCCAGGGACATTTAGGGGTCAGCCAGGGCACTCCAGGGACACCCAGGACACCCCCAGGGACACCAAGGGGACAGGCAGGGAACCCCCAGGGACACTGACGGGACAGCCAGGGCACCCCCAGAGACCCCTAGGGGACAGGCAGGGCACTCCCAGGGACACTCTGGGCACCCACAGGGACACCTTGGGGACAGCCAGGGCACCCCAGGGACACCCAGGGCACCCCCAGGGACACCTAGGATACACCCAGGGACACCTAGGGGACAGCCAGGCCCCCCCAGGGACACCTAGGGGACAGCCAGGGCACCCCAGGGACAGGCAGGGCACCCCAGGGTATCCTAGGGGACAGCCAGGGCACCCCCAGGGACATTTAGGGGACAGCCAGGGCTCTCCCAGGGACACTCTGGGCACCCACAAATACACCTTGGGGACAGCCAGGGTACCCCAGGGACACCCAGGGCACCCCCAGGGACCCCTAGGGGACAGCAAGGGCACCCCCGGGGACACCCAGGGCACCCCCAGGGCCGCCTAGGGGACAGGAAGGGCACCCCAGGGACAGCGAGGGCACCCCCAGGGACACCTAGGAGACCTCCAGGGACACTTACGGGACAGCCAGGCAACCCCAGGGACACCCTGGGCACCCCCAGGGACACCTAGGGGACAGCCAGGGCACCCCAGAGACACCCAGGGCACACCCAGGGACACCTAAGGGACAGCCAGGGCACCCTAGGGACAGCCAGGGTACCCCCTAGGACACTTAGGGGACAGCCAGGGCACCCCCAGGGACACCTAGGGGACAGCCGGGGCACCCCCAGGGACATCTAGGGGACAGCCAGGGCACCCCAGGGACACCCTGTGCACCCCCAGGGACACCCAGGGCACACCCAGCGACACCTAGGGCACAGCCAGGGCACCCTAGGGACAGCCAGGGCATCCCCAAGGACACCTAGGGGACAGGCAGGGCACCCCCAGGGACACCGAGGGGACAGCCAGGACACCCACAGGGACACGTAGGGGACAGCCAGGGCACCCACAGGGACAGCCAGGGCACCCCCAGGGACACCTAGGAGACAACCAGGGCCACCCCAGGGACACGTACGGGACAGCCAGGGAACCCCAGGGACACCTGGGCACCCCCAGGGACAGCCAGGGCACCCCCAGGGACACCTAGGGGACAGCCAGGGCTCCCCAGAGACACCCAGGGCACACCCAGGGACACCTAGGGGACAGCCTGGGCACCCCCAGGGACACGTACGGGACAGCCAGGGAACCCCAGGGACACCCTGGGCACCCCCAGGGACACCTAGGGGACAGCCAGGGCACCCCAGGGACACCCTGGGCACCCCCAGGGACACCTAGGGGACAGCCAGGGAACCCCCAGGGACACCCAGGGCACCCCCAGGGACACCTAGGGGACAGGCAGGGCACTCCCAGGGACACCTAGGGGACAGGCAGGGCACCCCCAGGGACACTGACGGGACAGCCAGGGCAACCCCAGAGACCTCTAGGGGACAGCCAGGGCACTCGCAGGGACACTCTGGGCACCCACAGGGACACCTTGGGGACAGCCAGGGCACCCCAGGGACGCCCCGGGCACCCCCAGGGACACCTAGGGCACCCCCAGGACACCTAGGGGAAGGCAGGACACCCCCAGGGACACCTAGGGGACAGCCAGGGCACCCTCAGGGACATTTAGGGGTCAGCCAGGGCAGTCCAGGGACACCCAGGACACCCCAGGGACACCAAGGGGACAGGCAGGGCACCCCCAGGGACACTGACGGGACAGCCAGGGCACCCCCAGAGACCCCTAGGGGACAGCCAGGGAACTCCCAGGGACACTCTGGGCACCCACAGGGACACCTTGGGGAACGCCAGGGCACCCCAGGGACACCCAGGGCACCCCCAGGGACACTTAGGACACACCCAGGGACACCTAGATGACAGCCAGGCCCCACCAGGGACACCTAGGGGACAGCCAGGGCACCCCAGGGACAGGCAGGGCACCCCCAGGGACACCTAGGGGACAGCCAGGGCACCCCCAGGGACATTTAGGGGACAGCCAGGGCACTCCCAGGGACACTCTGGGCACCCACAGGGACACCTTGGGGACAGCCAGCGTACCCCAGGGACACCCAGGGCACCCCCAGGGACACCTAGGGGACAGCCAGGGCACCCCCAGAGACCCCTAGGAGACAGCCAGGGCAGCCTAGGGACAGCCAGGACAACCCCAAGGACACCTAGGGCACCCCCAGGGGACACCTAAGGGACAGCCAGGGCACCCTAAAGACAGCCAGGGCACCCCCAGGGACACCGAGGGGACACCCAGGGCACCCCCAGGGACACTTAGGGGACAGCGAGGGCACCCCCGGGGACACCCAGGGCACCCCCAGGGCCGCCTAGGGGACAGCAAGGGCACCCCAGGGACAGCGAGGGCACCCCCAGGGACACCTAGGAGACCTCCAGGGACACATACGGACAGCCAGGCAACCCCAGGGACACCCTGGGCACCCCCAGGGACACCCAGGGCACCCCCGGGGACACCTAAGGGACAGCCAGGGCGCCCCAGAGACACCCAGGGCACACCCAGGGACACCTAAGGGACAGCCAGGGCACCCTAGGGACAGCCAGGGCACCCCCAGAGACAACGAGGGCACAGCCAGGGCACCCCCTAGGACACTTAGGGGACAGGCAGGGCACCCCCGGGGACACCTAGGGGACAGTCAGGGCACCTCAGGGACACCCAGGGCACCCCCAGGGACACCTAGGGGACAGCCTGGGCACCCCCAGGGACACCTAGGGGACAGCCAGGGCACTCCAGGGACAGCCAGGGCACCCTCAGGGACACGTAGGGGACAGCCAGGGCACCCCAGGGACACCCAGGGCACCCCCAGGGACACCTAGGGGACAGCCAGGGCCCTCCCAGGGACACCTAGGGAACATCCATGGCTCCCCCAGGGACAGCCAGAGCAGCCCCAGGGACACCTAGGGGACA
>NW_027094929.1:0-43872 GCF_029207755.1 Chamaea fasciata | reverse complement strand
ACACTGGGGACACTGGGGACACTGGTGCCACCAGTGCCAGCCCACACTGGGGACACTGGGGACACTGGGGACACTGGTGCCACCGGTGCCAGCCCACACTGGGGACACTGGGGACACTGGTGCCAGCCCCCATGGGGACACTGGGGACACCGGTGCCACCGGTGCCAGCCCACACTGGGGACACTGGGGACACTGGGGACACTGGGTGCCACCGGTGTCAGCCCACACTGGGGACACTGGGGACACTGGTGCCACCCCCCCATGGGGACACTGGGGACACTGGTGCCAGCCCATACTGGTGACACCGGGGACACTGGGGACACTGGGGACACAGGGACAGCCCGGACTGGGGACACTGGGACACTGGGGACACTGGGGACACTGGTGCCACCAGTGCCAGCCCCCATGGGGACACTGGGGACACCGGTGCCACCGGTGCCAGCCCCCCCACCCCCCTCTTGCCCCGATGGGGGGGTGGCGGTGGCGGTGTCGCGGCCGGGGGGGGTGTGGCCGCCCCGTTGTCACCGCGGTGCCACCCGCGCCGTGCCCGGGCCAGCAGGTTCCTCCGGCGGCGGTCACCGGAAGCGGCGCTGCCACAGCGATGCCACCGCCGTGTCACCCTGATGCCACCGCCGTGTCACCCTGATGCCACCGCCGTGTGACCCCGCGAGGCGACCCCGCGAGGCGACCCCGCGAGGTGACAGCGGCGCTGCCCGTGTCACCCCAGCAGAGCTGGCGCCGTCCCCAAGGCGCGGTGCGGGGTCCCGCTGTCCCCAAGGTGTGTCGCCACCCCCGGCCCGTCCCCTTTGTCCCCGTTGTCGCCGCTGTCCCCTCCCGGGCCGGATCCGGGCGGGAATTGCTGCGCCCTGACTCAGGCCGGGCTCAGCCGGAATTTCTGCCCCGGCCGCCCCTCCCTGGCCGGGATCGCCGGGATCGGCGGGGACATAAATCCCGGGAGGGCCGGGGACAGCGCCGGGACGGCACCGGGACAGCACCGGGACCGGGACCGGGACAGGGACAGGGATGGAGCCGCTGGAGCTGCCCGGGTAGGACGGGGGTGGGGTTAGAACGGGATTGGGATTGGGATTGGGATTGGGATTGGGATTGGGAAGTGGGGGTTGGGGATTGGGATCGCCGGATCGGCGGGGACATAAATCCCGGGAGGGACAGGGACGGGGATGGGGACAGGGATGGGGACAGGGACAGGGATGGGACAGGGACAGGGACGGGGACAGGGATGGGACAGGGACAGGGACGGGGACAGGGGACAGGGACAGGGACAGGGATGGGACAGGGATGGGACAGGGACAGGGACAGGGATGGGACAGGGATGGGACAGGGGACAGGGACAGGGACAGGGACAGGACAGGGACAGGGGACAGGGATGGGACAGGGATGGGACAGGGACAGGGACAGGGACAGGGACAGGGATGGGACAGGGACAGGGATGGGGACAGGGACAGGGACAGGGATGGGACAGGGATGGGACAGGGACAGGGATGGGGACAGGGACAGGGGACAGACAGGGACAGGGACAGGGACAGGGATGGGACAGGGACAGGGATGGGACAGGGACAGGGACAGGGATGGGACAGGGATGGGACAGGGACAGGGACAGGGACGGGGATGGGACAGGGACAGGGACAGGGACAGGGATGGGACAGGGATGGGACAGGGATGGGACAGGGGACAGGGATGGGACAGGGACAGGGACAGGGATGGGACAGGGATGGGACAGGGATGGACAGGGACAGGGACAGGGACAGGGATGGGACAGGATGGGGCAGGGATGGGACAGGGATGGGACAGGGACAGGGATGGGACAGGGACAGGGATGGGACAGGGACAGGGATGGGACAGGGGACAGGGACAGGGATGGGACAGGGATGGGACAGGGACAGGGATGGGACAGGGACAGGGATGGGACAGGGATGGGACAGGGACAGGGATGGGACAGGGACAGGGACAGGGACAGGGACAGGGACAGGGACAGGGATGGGACAGGGACAGGGATGGGACAGGGACAGGGATGGGGACAGGGATGGGACAGGGACAGGGATGGGACAGGGACAGGGACAGACACGGGGCCAGGGCTGGGGCCGCTGGAGCTGCCCCGGGTAGGAGTGGGGTGGGACTGGGATTGGAGTGGGACCTCCACGGTGTCCCCACGGTGTCCCTGTCCCCTCAGGGTTCCTGCTGTTCCTCGGGGCCAGGGCTGTCCCCAGGGCTGTCCCCAGGGTGTCCCCATGATGTCCCCCGTCCCCTCAGGGTTCTCTCTTTCTGTGGTGTCTCCACAGTGTCCCCATGATGTCCCCCCAGTGTCCCCCATGATGTCCCCGTGATGTCCCCACAGGGTTCCTGCTGTTCCTCGGGGCCAGGGCTGTCCCCAAGGATGTCCCCGGTGATGTCCCCGGCGATGTCCCCACAGTGTCCCCGTGATGTCCCCACAGTGTCCCCCGTGATGTCCCCCCAGTGTCCCCATGTCCCCGTGATGTCCCCCCAGTGTCCCCATGTCCCCATGATGTCCCCGCAGTGTCCTCGTGATGTCCCCACAGTGTCCTCGTAATGTCCCCCCCAGTGTCCCCAAGGATGTCCCCACAGTGTCCCCGTGATGTCCCCCCAGTGTCCCCGTGATGTCCCCATGATGTCCCCCCAGTGTCCCCATGATGTCCCCGTGATGTCCCCGCAGGGTTCCTGCTGTTCCTCGGGGCCGGGGCTGTCCCCAAGGATGTCCCCGGCGATGTCCCCGGCGATGTCCCCGGGGGGCTGCGAGGAGAGCGAGGCCTGGCTGGGCCCGGGGGGCTCCCCGCGGCCCTGTGCCCACGGAGCCCCCGCCGAGGGAGCGGCCCCGGAGCTCAGAGGTACGGCCTGGAACCCCCGAATCCTGAATCCTGATCCCCATCCCAAATCCCAGTTCCGGATGCCGAATCCCAAATCCTGAACCCTGATCCCCATCCCAAATCCCCAATTCCAAAATCCCCAGATCCCCGACAGAGGACGAGTACTGCCTGTCCCCAAATCTCAATCCCAAATTCCCCAATTCCCAAATTCCCAAATTCCCAAATTCCCCAATTCCCAAATTCCCCAATTCCCAGATCCCCCGACGGAGGACGACGTGTACTGCCGCTGCCCGTCCCCAAATCTCAATCCCAAATTCCCAAATTCCCCAATTCCCAAATTCCCAAATTCCCCAATTCCCAAATTCCCCAAATTCCCAGATCCCCCGACGGAGGACGACGTGTACTGCCGCTGCCCGTCCCCAAATCTCAATCCCAAATTCCCAAATTCCCAAATTCCCCAATTCCCAGATCCCCCGACGGAGGACGACGTGTACTGCCGCTGCCCGTCCCCAAATCTCAATCCCAAATTCCCCAATTCCCAAATTCCCAAATTCCCAAATTCCCCAATTCCCAAATTCCCAAATTCCCCAATTCCCAGATCCCCCGACGGAGGACGACGTGTACTGCCGCTGCCCGTCCCCAAATCTCAATCCCAAATTCCCAAATTCCCAAATTCCCAATTCCCAGATCCCCCGACGGAGGACGACGTGTACTGCCGCTGCCTGTCGCGCACGCTGTGCCACACGGCCACGCCCGTCACCGTGGGCTTCTACGCGCCCTGCGGCCACCGCCTCGAGTCCCTGCTGGCCAAGGTCACCGGTGCGTCGGGGATTCGGGATTCCGGGATTCGGGATTTTGGGAACGCGCGGTCGGGCCGTGCTGGATGTTCGCAGGTGGCCCCACGGAGCAGCGGGGCGGGTTCGGGGCTTTTGGCGCCTGGCGGTGTTGGCTGAGGGTTTGGGCTTTCAGCGCTGTCCCCCAGTCGCAAATTTCAACCCAGTCCGTAATGGCAAACTCCCGTCCCAGTTCCAAATTCCTGTCCCAGTCCCAAATTCCATCCCAGTCCCAAACTCCCGTCCCAGTCCCAAATTCCATCCCAAATCCCAGTCCCAAATTCCCGTCCCAGTCCCAAATTCCCATCCCAGTTCCAAATTCCCATCCCAGTCCCAAATTCCCGTCCCAGTCCCAAATTCCATCCCAAATCCCAGTCCCAATTCCCGTCCCAGTCCCAAATTCCATCCCAAATCCCAGTCCCAATTCCCGTCCCAGTCCCAAATTCCCATCCCAGTCCCAAATTCCCGTCCCAGTCCCAAATTCCCATCCCAGTCCCAAATTCCCATCCCAAATCCCATCCAACCCAACCCAACTCAACCCATCCCAATCCCAAATTCCAACCCCAAATTCCAAATCCCACCGCAAACCCCATCCAACCCAATCCAACCCAACCAAACCCAACCCAACCCAACCCAACCCAACCCAACCCAACCCAACACCAAATCCCATCCCAAACCCCAAACTCCAAACCTCGTCCCAAATGCCAAACCCCCTCCCAAATCCCCTCCCAAATCCAACCCAACTCAACCGAATTCAACTCAGCCAACCCAACTGAACCCAACCCAACCCAACCCAAACCCCAAATCCCGTCCCAAACCCCAAACTCCAAACCTCGTCCCAAATGCCAAATCCCGTCCCAAATCCAACCCAACCCAACCCAACCGAACCCAACCCAACCCAATTCAACTCAACCCAACCCAACCCAACTCAACCCAACCCAAACCCCAAATCCCGTCCCAAACCCCAAACTCCAAACCTCGTCCCAAATGCCAAATCCCGTCCCAAATCCAACCCAACCCAACCCAACCCAACTCAACCCAAACCCCAAATCCCGCCCCAAATCCCCGGGATTTCCGTGCCAAACCAAGCCCGACTCTCTCCGGCAGCCTTCATGCGTGAGGAGATGTCGCGGCGCGAGGCCGCCGAGCTGCAGCGGGGCCACCGGAAGCCGCGCAGCCCGCACGGCTGGGGCCTGCTGGCGGCCCTGTGGCTGCTGGCCTTCTACGAGCCCGTGGTCACCGAAGGCCACCTGCGCCGCAAGAACCTCGAGTTCATCTTCATCCGCTTCAGCGCCTGGGAGTTCGCCGGCTGCGACAAGCTGTGGGCGGGGCTGGTGACCACGCTGTGCCACCGCATCCGGCAGCACTTCGGGGCGCTGCCGCTGAGCGTGTTCCACGTGCTGGGCTCCCGGCCGCGCTTCGCCTCGGGCTTCTCGCAGCGCGAGTGGATCCTGAAGAAAGGCGCGTGCCTGCGGCTCTGGGGCTTGCTGCTGGTGCTGGCCGTGGGCGTGGCCATCCTGCTGGTGGCCCTGCTGGTGCCCGGCGTCAAGGACCACCGCGCGCTCAAGGCGGTGGGCGGCGCCGTGGCCTCGCTGTCGGGCTCCTCGTTGGTGCTGGGCGCCCTGTCCATCCTCAAGAACTTCCTGGTGAGCGAGAAGAAGAAGATCGAGCGGCTGACGGACAGCGACCGCTTCGCCGGCCAGCTGGGCTTCATGAGCAAGGTCCGCGGCGAGGTGGAGGTGCTGGTGGATTTCTTGGCCTTCATGGAGGTGTTCGAGCGGCGGCGCTTGCGCGTGGTGCTGGAGATCACCAGCCTGGACTTGTGCTACCCGGAGAAAGTGGCCGGCGTCTTCAACGCCATGGCCACGCTGCTGTCGGACGCCAACGCCCCCTTCATCTTCCTGCTGGCCGTGGACCCCAGCGTCATCGTGCCGTGCCTGGAGCAGACGGGCTGCATGAAGGGGTTGGCCGACAACGGCTACCTCTACCTGAACCGCGCCGTCACGCTGCCCTTCTCCATCCCCGAGATGGGCTCCCGCTCGCGGCTGCGCAGCGTCGAGGCCGCCATCCAGACGCGCGAGGACCTCATGTACCGCATCATCGCCGACAACGTCGCCAAAACCCGCGGCGGTTGCGCCGCCGCCGCCGCCCGCCCGGCGGCTCCCGGTTGCAAGGAGGCGGACGCAGAGGCCGTGGCGTGGATCCACGAGGCCTTCCGCTGCCTCCACGACGCCTCCGACGTTCTCTCCCGCTACCTCCCCGAGAACGGGGCCAACGTCCGGCGCATCGTCAACACCATCCCCATCACCCTACGGCTCCTGCTGCACCGCGCCGGCGTCTCGGCCGCCGCCGTCGCCGTGTCCCCCCGCGCCGCCGCCGCCTGGGTGGTGCTGGCCGACCGCTGGCCCTGCCGCCTCAGCTGGAGCCTGCAGTGCCTGGAGGACGGCGGGCGCGGGAAATCCCTCTGGAGCGTCTTCCAGGAGCACGCGGGCGAGCTGAGCGCGCTGCGGCAGGCGCTGGGCAAGGTGCTGAGCCTGGACGGGGACCCGGAGCTTTTCCGGACTTTCCTGGCCCGGGATTTTCCCTTCGGAGCCGTCGAGGCGCGAGAGTTGCTGGGGGTCACGGTCAACTTGGACCACTCCATCCGGCACCAGATGGGATTGCTGCGCGCCATGGCGAGGCTCGGCAAAGCCGCGGCCACGCCGGTGTCCCGCGGGGTGCAGTGCCCCTGCCCCCCGCTGATCCCGGGATCCCGGAGGATTTCTGGGAACGGGGATTGGGAATTCCGAGGGTTTGCTCCTGGATTTTGGAGACTTTGGGATGATCCAGAGGGAATTCCGGGGTTTTATTCCCGGATTTTGGCCGCGCCGGTGTCCCGCGGGGTGCAGTGCCCCTGCCCCCGGTGATTCCAGGATCGGGATCCCGGAGGATTTTTGGGAACGGGGGATTGGGAATTCCAGGGGGTTTATCTCAGAATTGTGGTCCTGAAGAGACTGGGATGATCCAGAGGGAATTCCGGGGTTTATTCCCAGATTTTGGCCACGCCGGTGTCCCGGGGGGTGCAGTGCCCCTGCCCCCGGTGATTCCGGGATTGGGATCGGGATCCGGGAGGATTTTTGGGAACGGGGATTGGGAATTCCGAGGGTTTGCTCCTGGATTTTGGAGACTTTGGGATGATCCAGAGGGAATTCCGGGGTTTATTCCCGGATTTTGGCCGCGCCGGTGTCCCGCGGGGTGCAGTGCCCCTGCCCCCGCTGATTCCGGGATCCCGGAGGATTTTTGGGAACGGGGATTGGGAATTCCAGGGGGTTTATCTCAGAATTGTGGTCCTGGAGAGACTGGGATGATCCAGAGCGAATTCCTGGGGTTTATTCCCGGATTTTGGCCGCGTCGGTGTCCCGGGGGGTGCAGTGCCCCTGCCCCCGCTGATTCCGGGATCCCGGAGGATTTCTGGGAACGGGGATTGGGAATTCCAGGGGTTTGCTCCCGGATTTTGGAGACTTTGGGATGATCCAGAGGGAATTCCTGGGTTTATTCCCGGATTTTGGCCGCGCCGGTGTCCCGCGGGGTGCAGTGCCCCTGCCCCCGCTGATCCCGGGATCCCGGAGGATTTTTGGGAACGGGGATTGGGAATTCCAGGGGGTTTATCTCAGAATTGTGGTCCTGAAGAGACTGGGATGATCCAGAGGGAATTCCGGGGTTTATTCCCAGATTTTGGCCACGCCGGTGTCCCGGGGGGTGCAGTGCCCCTGCCCCCGCTGATTCCGGGATTGGGATCGGGATCCGGGAGGATTTTTGGGAACGGGGATTGGGAATTCCGAGGGTTTGCTCCTGGATTTTGGAGACTTTGGGATGATCCAGAGGGAATTCCTGGGGTTTCATTCCCGAATTTTGGCCACGCCGGTGTCCCGCGGGGTGCAGTGCCCCTGCCCCCGGTGATTCCGGGATTGGGATCGGGATCCTGGAGGATTTTTGGGAACGGGGATTGGGAATTCCGAGGGTTTGCTCCTGGATTTTGGAGACTTTGGGAAGATCCAGAGGGAATTCCTGGGGTTTATTCCCAGATTTTGGCCGCGCCGGTGTCCCGGGGGGTGCAGTGCCCCTGCCCCCGCTGATCCCGGGATCCCGGAGGATTTCTGGGAACGGGGATTGGGAATTCCAGGGGTTTGCTCCCGGATTTTGGAGACTTTGGGATGATCCAGAGGGAATTCCTGGGGTTTATTCCCAGATTTTGGCCGCGCCGGTGTCCCGGGGGGTGCAGTGCCCCTGCCCCCGCTGATCCCGGGATCCCGGAGGATTTCTGGGAACGGGGATTGGGAATTCCAGGGGTTTGCTCCCGGATTTTGGAGACTTTGGGATGATCCAGAGGGAATTCCTGGGGTTTATTCCCAGATTTTGGCCGCGCCGGTGTCCCGCGGGGTGCAGTGCCCCTGCCCCCGGTGATTCCAGGATCGGGATCCCGGAGGATTTCTGGGAACGGGGATTGGGAATTCCAAGGGTTTGCTCCCGGATTTTGGAGACTTTGGGATGATCCAGAGGGAATTCCGGGGTTTATTCCCGGATTTTGGCCGCGCCGGTGTCCCGCGGGGTGCAGTGCCCCTGCCCCCGCTGATCCCGGGATCCCGGAGGATTTCTGGGAACGGGGATTGGGAATTCCAGGGGTTTTATCTCAGAATTGTGGTCCTGAAGAGACTGGGATGATCCAGAGCGAATTCCTGGGGTTTATTCCCGGATTTTGGCCACGCCGGTGTCCCGCGGGGTGCAGTGCCCCTGCCCCCGGTGATTCCGGGATCCCGGAGGATTTTTGGGAACGGGGATTGGGAATTCCGAGGGTTTGCTCCTGGATTTTGGAGACTTTGGGATGATCCGGAGGGAATTCCTGGGGTTTATTCCCAGTTTTTTGTCACCGGGAGATGCTGGAAGGGACTGAGAAGATCCGGAGGGAATTCCTGGGGTTTATTCCCAGTTTTTTGTCACCGGGAGATGCTGGAAGGGACTGAGAAGATCCGGAGGGAATTCCTGGGGTTTATTCCCAGTTTTTTTGTCACTGGAAGAGACTGGGATTGGGAAACTCCTCGGTTTTATTCCCAGGATTTTGGAGACACTGGAGAGGGCCGGGACGATCCAGAGGGAATTCCTGGGTTGAATTCCCGGGATTCTTGCTCCAGGAATATCCCAAGGGAATTTCGATCCCACCCCGAGAGATTTTCGGGATTTCCTCCCGAAATTCGGGTCCTTTTCGGGAGGGAAAATTGGGAAGGAAAACTGGGAAAACTCCCCACCCTCCCCACGGGAAATTCCCGGGAAAACCCCGCCGGGATCATCCCCCAATAAACCAAATCCCACCCCCGGCTCCGTGTTTGGGAAGTTTTCTGGGATTCCCAGTGGGATTTTCCCCCATTCTGGGTTTTATTTTTTTTTTTTTGGGGGGGGGGGGATTTTCACTCCCTCGCCTCCCAAATTCCCGGAATTCCCCAAAATCCCGGAATTCCCCAAATTCCCGGAATTCCCCAAATTCCCGGAATTCCCCAAAATCCCGGAATTCCGGGGCCGAGCCCCCAAGAAGAGGGCGGGTGACGAATGCAGAATTCCTTTAATTAGAAAACAGCCGTTAACAAAAATTCCACCACGGGGGGGGAGGGGAGGGGGAAAAACGAAGGGAGGGAAAAAAAAAAAATTCCAAAAATAATTAAAAAAAAAAAAGGGGGAAAAGACGGGAAAAAAAAAAAAAAAAAAGCCCCAAAATCAAATCCCAAAAAAAAAAAAAAAAAACAACCCCCCCAAACCACCAGCGAAAATTCCCGGTTGGAAAATCGGGAATATCCCCGCGGAATTCCGATGCCCGCCCATCCCCCCCCGCCCAACACCCCGCAGCTCCCTGAAAAGATTTTATTGCACTTAAGAAAGAAAAGCGACCCCCACCCTCGGGAATTCCCCGGGAATTCCGGGAATTCCGGGGCTGGGAATCGCCGGCTCATCCCGGATTTTTTTGTGTTTTTTTTTCTTTTCCTCCCTTCGCCCCAAATCTCTGGAAATTTTTGGGATGACCGAGGAATTCCAGCCCCTCCCTCTTCCCCCTTTTCCACCTCTGCCCGTTTTCCCGGGAATTCTGCGGCTGGTGATAAATACAGGGGAAAAAAAAAAAATAAAATAAAAAAAACGGGAAATAAAAAGAGGAAAGAAAAGGGGAAAACAAGAAAATTCCCAAAGAAACCCCAAAAAATCCCACCGGGAAAAAAATAAAAGGGAAATGAAAAATAAATAAAGCGCGGAGGATCCCGGGAATTGTTTTTCTCTTTTTCTTTTTTCGCGTGTTGTGTGGGTTGTTGTTTTTGGGGGGGGCCGGAATTCCCGAATTCCCGCCGCTCCCGATCCCTGTAGTGTCGAAACCTCGGGAATTCCTGGCCGGGCCCAGCCCTCCCTTCGGACAGAGAGAGGAAAGAGAGAGAGGAGGGGGGAAAAAAATAAAAATCGGGAAGAAAAAAAATCGGGAAGAAAAAAAATCGGGAAGAAAAAAAATCGGGAAGAAAAAAAATCGGGAAGAAACAAACAAACAAACAAAAAATCCGTCGGGGGGAAAAAAAAAAATCGGGAAGAAAAAAAATCGGGAAGAAAAAAAATCGGGAAGAAACAAACAAACAAACAAAAAATCCGTCGGGGGGGAAAAAAAAATCGGGAAGAAAAAAAATCGGGAAGAAAAAAAATCGGGAAGAAAAAAAATCGGGAAGAAACAAACAAAAAATAAAATCCGTCGGGGGGAGAAAAAAAAATCGGGAAGAAAAAAAATCGGGAAGAAAAAATTCGGGAAGAAACAAACAAACAAACAAAAACTCCGTCGGGGTCGTCGGGGTTTGGTTGGTTTTTTTTTTTTTCTGTTTTTTTGTCGGAGAAAAATCCCGAAAATTCCCGAGGTTCGGGTGGAATCTTGTGCGACCTGCGGGCAGAGCGGGAAGGCGAGGCTGGCATTCCCGGACCTGCGTTTTCCCGGAATTTTTTTCTTTTTTTCCCGGATTTTTTTTCTTTTTTTCCCGGAATTTTTTTCTTTTTTTCCCGGAGTTTTTTTTTTTTCCCCGGAATTTTTTTCTTTTTTTCCCGGAGTTTTTTTCTTTTTTTCCCGGAGTTTTTTTTTTTTCCCCCGGAGTTTTTTTCTCTTTTTCCCGGAGTTTTTTTTTCTTTTCCCCGGAATTTTTTTTTTTTTTTTTTTTTTTTTTTTTTTCCCCCGGAGTATTTTTTTTCTCTTTTTCCCGGAATTTTTTTCTTTTTTTCCCGGAGTTTTTTTTTTTTTTTTTTTTTTTTTTTTTTTTTTTTTCCCCGGAGTTTTTTTTTCTTTTTCCCGGAATTTTTTTTTGGGTTTTTTTTTTTTTTCCCGGATTTTTTTTTTCCCCCCGGAGTTTTTTTTTCTCTTTTTCCCGGAGTTTTTTTTTCTTTTTTTCCCGGATTTTTTTTTTTCCCCCGGAGTTTTTTTTTGTGTTTTTTTTTTTTTTTTTTCCCCCGGAGTTTTTTTTTCTCTTTTTCCCGGAGTTTTTTTCTTTTTTTTCCCGGAGTTTTTTTTTCCCCCGGAGTTTTTTTTTTTTTTTCCCGGAGTTTTTTTTTTTTTCCCGGAGTTTTTTTCTTTTTTTCCCGGAGTTTTTTTCCCCCCGGAGTTTTTTTTTTGTTTTTTTCCCGAAGTCGGGAGTTTGTGTTTTTTTCTTTTTTTCCCGGAGTTTTTTTTCCCCCGGAGTTTTTTTTTCTCTTTTTCCCGGAGTTTTTTTTTTCCCCCCGCAGTTTTTTTTTTGTTTTTTTTTTCCCGGAGTCGGGAGTTTGTTTTTTTTTTTATTCCCGGGTTTAATTCCAGCTTTCCCCGCCCGCCTCACCTGCGGCTCAGAGCGGCCCCGGCGCCGTGTCCTGGCTGGCCTCCAGCAGCAGCTCCTGCAGCTCCTGCTCGTCCCGGGCGCAGCCCAGCTCTGCGGGAACGGGACACCGTCCCCGCCGGCTCCCGGGCCGCTCCCAGCCCAATCCCGGCCCCATTCCCACTTTTCACCCGATTCCAGCCGCTTCTCCCACTTTTTCCTGCTGTTTTCCCGGGTTTCCCACCCCAATTCCTGCTGGATTCCCGTTTTCCCACCCCAATTCCTGCTGGATTCCCAGTTTTCCCCACCAATTCCAGCTCCTTTCCTGTTCATTTACACCAATTCCGGCTGGATTCCCGGTTTCCCACCCCAATTCCTGCTGGATTCCCGGTTTCCCACCCCAATTCCTGCCGTATTCCCGTTTTTCCACCCCAATTCCTGCCGTATTCCCGTTTTCCCACCCCAATTCCTGCTGGATTCCCAGTTTTCCCACCCCAATTCCTGCTGGATTCCCGGTTTTCCCACCCCAATTCCTGCTGGATTCCCGGTTTTCCCACCCCAATTCCTGCTGGATTCCCAGTTTTCCACCCCAATTCCTGCCGGATTCCTGTTTTTCCACCCCAATTCCCGCTCTTTTCCCACTTTTTCCCTGTTTTTCCCGGTTTTTTCCTCCCCCGTTCCTGCTGTACGCTCCGTTTCCGGAATTCCGGAATTCCGGATCCCCAAACTCCCGGGAATGCCCCGAGGCGGGGGAACGCCTCGGGAATTTGGGGATTTGGGGATTATTTGGGGCTCTCGCCGCTGGAAATTGGGAAGGATTTGGGCATTTTGGGGCTGATTTCGGGGCTGATTTTGGGGCTGATTTTGGGCATTTTTGGGCTGATTTTGGGGTTTTTTGGGGCTGATTTTGGGGTTTTTGGGGCTGATTTTGGGGTTTTTTGGGGCTGATTTTGGGGATTTTGGGGCTGATTTTGGGGTTTTTTGGGGCTGATTTTGGGGTTTTTTGGGGCTGATTTTGGGGCTGATTTTGGGGTTTTTGGGGCTGATTTTGGGGCTGATTTTGGGGTTTTTTGGGGCTGATTTTGGGATTTTTTGGGGCTGATTTTGGGGTTTTTGGGGCTGATTTTGGGTTTTTTTGGGGCTGATTTTGGGGATGTTTTGGGGCTGATTTTGGGGATTTTTTGGGGCTGATTTTGGGGGTTTTTTGGGGCTGATTTTGGGGTTTTTTGGGGCTGATTTTGGGTTTTTTGGGGCTGATTTTGGGGAGTTTTTGGGGCTGATTTTGGGGTGTTTTGGGGCTGATTTTGGGGCTGATTTTGGGTTTTTTTGGGGCTGATTTTGGGTATTTTTTGGGGCTGATTTTGGGGCTGATTTTGGGGATTTTTGGGGCTGATTTTGGGGTTTTTGGGGCTGATTTGGGGTTTTTTGGGGCTGATTTTGGGGATTTTTTGGGGCTGATTTTGGGGCTGATTTTGGGGTTTTTTGGGGCTGATTTCGGGGTTTTTGGGGCTGATTTGGGGGTTTTTTGGGGCTGATTTTGGGGGGTTTTGGGGCTGATTTTGGGTTTTTTGGGGCTGATTTTGGGCTGATTTTGGGGATTTTTTGGGGCTGATTTTGGGGTTTTTGGGGCTGATTTGGGGTTTTTTGGGGCTGATTTTGGGGGGTTTTGGGGCTGATTTTGGGGGGTTTTGGGGCTGATTTTGGGGCTGATTTTGGGGATTTTTGGGGCTGATTTTGGGGTTTTTGGGGCTGATTTGGGGGATTTTTTGGGGCTGATTTTGGGGATTTTTTGGGGCTGATTTTGGGGCTGATTTTGGGGCTGATTTTGGGGATTTTGGGGCTGATTTCGGGGTTTTTGGGGCTGATTTTGGGATGTTTTGGGGCTGATTTTGGGGCTGATTTTGGGTTTTTTTGGGGCTGATTTTGGGGTTTTTGGGGCTGATTTTGGGGTTTTTGGGGCTGATTTTGGGGATTTTGGGGCTGATTTTGGGGTTTTTGGGGCTGATTTTGGGGCTGATTTTGGGGCTGATTTTGGGGATTTTGGGGCTGATTTCGGGGTTTTTGGGGCTGATTTTGGGGATTTTGGGGCTGATTTTGGGGCTGATTTTGGGTTTTTTGGGGCTGATTTTGGGGGTTTTTGGGGAGATAATTTGGGTATTTTTTGGGGCTGATTTTGGGGCTGATTTTGGGTATTTTTGGGGCTGATTTTGGGGTTTTTTGGGGCTGATTTTGGGGTGTTTTGGGGCTGATTTTGGGGATTTTTTGGGGCTGATTTTGGGGTTTTTTGGGGCTCATTTGGGGCTGATTTTTGGGGTTTTTTGGGGCTGATTTTGGGGATTTTGGGATTTTGGGCTGTTTGGGTTTTTGGGGCTGATTTTGGGCTGATTGCTGATTTTGGGGTTTTTTTGGGGCTGATTTTGGGGAGTTTTTGGGGCTGATTTTGGGTATTTTTTGGGGCTGATTTTGGGGCTGATTTTGGGGATTTTTGGGGCTGATTTTGGGGTTTTTGGGGCTGATTTGGGGATTTTTTGGGGCTGATTTCGGGGTTTTTGGGGCTGATTTGGGGTTTTTTGGGGCTGATTTTGGGGGTTTTTTTGGGGCTGATTTTGGGGTTTTTTGGGGCTGATTTTGGGGTTTTTTGGGGCTGATTTTGGGGCTGATTTTGGGGTTTTTTGGGGCTGATTTTGGGGTTTTTTGGGGCTGATTTTGGGGTTTTTGGGGCTGATTTTGGGGTTTTTTGGGGCTGATTTTGGGGCTGATTTTGGGGGTTTTTTTTGGGCTGATTTTGGGTATTTTTTGGGGCTGATTTTGGGGTTTTTTGGGGCTGATTTGGGGGATTTTTTGGGGCTGATTTGGGGGTTTTTTTGGGGCTGATTTTGGGTATTTTTGGGGCTGATTTTGGGTATTTTTTGGGGCTGATTTTGGGGCTGATTTTGGGTATTTTTTGAGGCTGATTTTGGGGTTTTTTGGGGCTGATTTCGGGGTTTTTGGGGCTTATTTGGGGTTTTTTGGGGCTGATTTTGGGTTTTTTTGGGGCTGATTTTGGGGGGTTTTGGGGCTGATTTTGGGGCTGATTTTGGGATTTTTTGGGGCTGATTTTGGGGTTTTTTGGGGCTGATTTTGGGGCTGATTTTGGGGCTGATTTTGGGGATTTTGGGGCTGATTTTGGGGCTGATTTTGGGTTTTTTGGGGCTGATTTTGGGGGTTTTTGGGGAGATAATTTGGGTATTTTTTGGGGCTGATTTTGGGGCTGATTTTGGGGTTTTTTGGGGCTGATTTTGGGGTGTTTTGGGGCTGATTTTTGGGATTTTTTTGGGGCTGATTTTGGGTATTTTGGGGCTGATTTTGGGGTTTTTTGGGGCTGATTTTGGGGATTTTTTGGGGCTGATTTTGGGGTTTTTTGGGGCTCATTTGGGGCTGATTTTGGGGATTTTTTGGGGCTGATTTTGGGATTTTTTGGGGCTGATTTTGGGTATTTTTTGGGGCTGATTTGGGGTTTTTTGGGGCTGATTTCGGGATTTTTTGGCGCTGATTTTGGGGTTTTTTGGGGCTGATTTTGGGTATTTTTTGGGGCTGATTTTGGGTATTTTTTTGGGGCTGATTTTGGGGTTTTTTGGGGCTGATTTTGGGGCTGATTTTGGGTATTTTTTGGGGCTGATTTGGGGTTTTTTGGGGAGATAATTTGGGTATTTTTTGGGGCTGATTTTGGGGCTGATTTTGGGGATTTTTTGGGGCTGATTTGGGGATTTTTTTGGGCTGATTTTGGGTATTTTTGGGGGCTGATTTTGGGGCTGATGTGGGGATTTTTTGGGGCTGATTTTGGGGATTTTTTGGGGCTGATTTGGGGATTTTTTTGGGCTGATTTTGGGTATTTTTGGGGGCTGATTTTGGGGGTTTTTTGGGGCTGATTTTGGGGCTGATTTTGGGATTTTTTGGGGCTGATTTTGGGGATTTTGGGGCTGATTTTGGGGTTTTTTGGGGCTGATTTTGGGCTGATTTTGGGGTTTTTTGGGGCTGATTTTGGGATTTTTTGGGGCTGATTTTGGGGTTTTTTGGGGCTGATTTTGGGGATTTTGGGGCTGATTTTGGGGTTTTTTGGGGCTGATTTTGGGCTGATTTTGGGGTTTTTTGGGGCTGATTTTGGGATTTTTTGGGGCTGATTTTGGGGTTTTTTGGGGCTGATTTTGGGGCTGATTTTGGGATTTTTTGGGGCTGATTTGGGGTTTTTTGGGGCTGATTTTGGGGCTGATTTTGGGATTTTTTGGGCCTGATTTGGGGTTTTTTTGGGGCTGATTTTGGGTATTTTTTGGGGCTGATTTGGGGTTTTTTGGGGCTGATTTTGGGACGTTTTGGGGCCGATTTGGGGGTTTCTCGGGGCGTTTTCCGGGGGCTCTCACCGTGCTCGGCCGCGCACGTTCCCGATTTCCCGTCTCCCTCCGGGCCCGGCTCCGGCAGCGCCCGGACGAAATCCGCCTTGAGGCCGTTGGGAAGCGGCGACTCCCGGGAGCCGGAGCTGCCGCAGGGAATTCCCTGGGAGCCGGGAATCCTCTGGGAGCCGGGAATTCCCTGGGAGCTCGGCAGTTCAGGGGTCGGGCTCGGAACCGTGGCTCCAAATCCATGGGGAAGAATCCCAGATCCGTCGGCAACGGGGCTGGATGTGGCGGGAGCAGCTCCGGATCCATGGGAAATCGTCCCGGATCCATCCGAAATTGTCCCAGATCCGTGGGGAACAGTCTCACAACCATCGGGAGCAGCCCCAGATCCCTCGGGAACAATCCCAAATTCCTTGAGGACAGCTCCGGATCCATCGGGAACGGCCCCAGGTTCTTTGGGAACGACCCCGGATCCCTCAGGAACGATCCCAGGTTCCTCGGGAACGAGCCCGGATCCCTCAGGAAGAGTCTCAGATCCCTGGGGAACAATCCCGGATTCTTTGGGAACGATCCCGGATTCTTTGGGAACGACCCCGGCTCCCTCGGCAACGTTCTCCACCCTCGTCACCACGAAGACCTTGCGGCCTCTGCCGGGGCTGGAGACGGAAATCCTGCGCTCGGAATTCCCGGAATTCCCGGAGGATTCCAGCACCTCCCTCGAGCCTTTCCCATCCTCCTCCTCCTCCTCCTCCTCGGTGTCCGAGCTGGAATCTCCGGCCGGAGCCGCCTTCCCGTTCTCCTCCGGGGCCGGGGAGGCTCCGCCGGCAATTCCGGGATTTTTTTCCTCCTCCTCCTCCTCCGGGGCAATTCCGGGATTTTCCTCCTGGTCCTCGGCGCCGTTGCCGGCGATCTCGGCCATGGAGGCCGAGTGCTGCAGCTGCTGCTCCTTCTCCTCCTTCTCCTTGGCCAGGACGAAATTCCGCTTGCAGCCGTTCTGGATCTCGGCCAGCAGCGCCTTCTGCGTCTCCAGGAAGCTCTTCACCTGCCCGGGGGGCGGAGGAACGGGAATTCCGGAAAACTTCCCGCCTTTCCAAGCCCAATTCCTGCTGGCTTCCCGGTTTCCACCCCAATTCCAGCTGTTTTCCCAGTTTCCCACCCCAATTCCAGCTGTTTTCCCAGTTTTCCACCCCAATTCCAGCTCTTTTCCCAGTTTTCCACACCAATTCTCACTGTATTCCCAGTATTTCACCCCAATTCCAGCTCTTTTCCTGGTTTTTCACGCCAATTTCCCGGTTTTCCAACCCCAATTCCTTCCAACCCCAATTCCAGCTCTTTTCCCAGTTTTCCACACCAATTCTCACTGTATTCCCGGTTTTCCAAACCCAATTCCAGCTCTTTTCCCGGTTTTCCACTCCCTGGCCACATTTCCAGCTCCTTTTTCCCAGTTTTCCACCCCAATTCCAGCTGTTTTCCTGGTTTTTCACGCCAATTTCCCGGTTTTCCAACCCCAATTCCAGCTCTTTTCCCAGTTTTCCACCCCAATTCCAGCTCTTTTCCCAGTTTTCCACCCCAATTCCAGCTCCTTTCCCAGTTTTTCACGCCAATTTCCCGGTTTTCCAAGCCCAATTCCAGCTCCTTTCCTGGTTTTCCACCCCCTGGCCACATTTCCAGCTCCTTTTTCCCAGTTTCCCACCCCAATTCCAGCTGTTTTCCCCATTTTCCAACCCCAATTCCTGCTGTATTCCCAGTTTTCCACACCCAATTCCAGCTCTTTTCCCGGTTTTCCCTCCCCCCAATTCCAGCCGCATTCCCAGTTTTCCACCCCAAATTCCAAACCCTCAACGCCCCAGGCACCATTTCCTGCTCCAGGAACGCCCCGAAACCTCAGGAACGCCCCAAAATCCTGGGAATTTTCCTGAATGCCTGGAATTTTTTTTTTTTTTGGCAGCGGGGGGGAAAAGAATTCCAGAAATTTCCGGGGGGAATTCCGGAACTCGTCGCCTCCTCCTTGTGCTCGCACTCAAATCCCGAAGCCCCCAACCCCTCAGGGCACCGTTTCCTTCTCCGGAAACTCCCCGAAATCGCGGCAAGCTCTCTCGGTTCCGCCAAATTTTTGTTCTTTGGAGGGAGGAATTTTGGGAAAAAATTCCCGGGAAATTTTTTTGGGAGGGCCGGGGGAAATTCCAAGAAATTCCGGGCTTCGCTGCCGCCTCCCCGGGCTCGTGGTGGAATCCCAAACCCCCACCCGGATACCACCACCCCCCCTCCACACTCGGGAAAAACCCCCCCGGTGCAAACGGCCCAAACCCGCCGGGGATTTCCGCGGATTCCGCGGATTTTTCCCGGGAATTTCGGGGCTCACCGCCTCCTTCTTGGGCTCCCTGTCGAGGTCGAGGCGCAGCAGGGAGCGGTTGACCCGCAGGGCCAGGCTCAGCGCCATCAGCCCGCCCGTCTTGACGTCGTTCTCGCGCAGGTCCAGGCGCAGCAGCCCGCGCGCTCTCGGCGATGAACTCGGCCACCGCCACCGCCCCTGCGGGGGGAAGAGGGGGAAATCCCCGGGGAAAATACGGGAATCGGGGGGAATTCCCGGAATTCCGAGGGGGTACGGGCGTTGGGAGGGGGAGAAGTCGAGATTTGGGGGACATTGGGGAGAAGCTGAGGGGTGCGAGGAGTTGGGAGAATTCCGGGGAGCCGAGGGAGATTCGGGAGTCGGGGATGGGTTGGGAGGGTGGCGGCTCCTCCTCCTGCATCACGACAACTGGTCCGAGCCCATCCCGACTTTTCCATCCCAACTTTCCCAAGCCCATCCCAATCATTCCACCCCAAGTTTTCCGATCCCAACCCGACTTTTCCATTCCAACTTTTCCATCCCGACTTTTCCATCCCGACTTTTCCATCCCGACTTTTCCATCCCAACTTTCCCAAGCCCATCCCGACTTTTCCATCCCAACTTTTCCATCCCAATTTTCCCATCCCAACTTTTCCCAAGCCCATCCCAATCATTCCACCCCAAGTTTTCCGATCCCAACCCGACTTTTCCATTCCAACTTTTCCATCCCGACTTTTCCATCCCGACTTTTCCATCCCGACTTTTCCATCCCAACTTTCCCAAGCCCATCCCGACTTTTCCATCCCAACTTTTCCATCCCAATTTTCCCATCCCAACTTTTCCCAAGCCCATCCCAATCATTCCACCCCAAGTTTTCCGATCCCAACCCGACTTTTCCATCCCAACTTTTCCATCCCAGCTTTCCCAAGCCCATCCCAACTTTCCCATCCCAACTTTCCCAAGCCCATCCCAACTTTTCCCAAGCCCATCCCAGCTTTTCCAAGCCCATCCCAACTTTTCCATCCCAACTTTTCCATCCCAACTTTTCCCAAGCCCATCCCAATCATTCCATCCCAAGTTTTCCGATCCCAACCCGACTTTTCCATCCCAAAACGTTTCCATCCCAACTTTTCCATCCCGACTTTTCCATCCCAACTTTTCCATCCCAACTTTCCCAAGCCCATCCCAACTTTTCCATCCCAACTTTTCCATCCCAGCTTTCCCAAGCCCATCCCAACTTTTCCCAAGCCCATCCCAATCATTCCACCCCAAGTTTTCCGATCCCAACCCGACTTTTCCATCCCAAAACGTTTCCATCCCAACTTTTCCATCCCAACTTTTCCATCCCAACTTTTCCATCCCAACGTTTCCATCCCAACTTTTCCATCCCAACTTTCCCATCCCAACTTTCCCATCCCAACTTTCCCATCCCAACTTTTCCATCCCAAAAACGTTTCCATCCCAACTTTTCCATCCCAACTTTCCCATCCCAGCTTTCCCAAGCCCATCCCAACTTTTCCATCCCAGCTTTCCCATCCCAACTTTTCCCAAGCCCATCCCAACTTTTCCCAAGCCCATCCCAATCATTCCACCCCAAGTTTTCCAATCCCAACCCGACTTTTCCATCCCAAAACGTTTCCATCCCGACTTTTCCATCCCGACTTTTCCATCCCAGCTTTCCCCAAGCCCATCCCAACTTTTCCATCCCAAAACGTTTCCATCCCAACTTTTCCATCCCGACTTTTCCATCCCAACTTTTCCATCCCGACTTTTCCATCCCAACTTTTCCATCCCAGCTTTTCCAAGCCCATCCCAACTTTTCCATCCCAACTTTTCCCAAGCCCATCCCAACTTTTCCATCCCCAACTTTTCCATCCCGACTTTTCCATCCCAACTTTTCCATCCCGACTTTTCCATCCCAACTTTTCCATCCCGACTTTTCCCAAGCCCATCCCAACTTCTCCAGCCCCAAAACCACCCCTTGGGAACCCTTTCCCGAACTCCCGGAAATTCCCAGAGAGTTCCCGGAGAATTCCCAGAAAATTCCCCAGGAAATTCCCAGGAAATTCCCAGGAAATTCTGGAAAATCACGGGAAAATCCCAGGAAGGCCCGGAAAAATCCCAGAAAACACCAGGAAACGCCAGGAAAAATCCCAGGAACTCCGTGAAAATGCTCAGAAAATCCCGGGAAAGGCCAGGAAAAATCCCAGGAACCCCGGGAAAATGCTCAGAGAATCCCGGGAATTCCCGGGAACTGCGGGTACCCTCGCAGGTGATCTTGGTGCAGGCCAGCCCCAGGCGCAGCACCGAGCGGTTCCCGATCAATCCGTTCTTCAGGTTCCGCACGCCCTCGTTGCCGATGGGGTTGTGGCCCAGGTTCAGCGTCTCCAGGCTCTGCGTGTGCGGCTGCGAGGGCGGCAAATCCCGGGAAAACCCAGCGGGGAGCCCGGCGGAAATTCAGGGGGAATTCAGGGGGAATCCGGGGGAAATTCAGGGGGAATTAGGGGAAATCCAGGGAAAATTCAGGGGGAATTCAGGGAAATTCCAGGGGAAATTCAGGGGGAATCCAGGGGAAAACCCAGCGGGAAAATCCGGGGGAAATTCAGGGGGAATTCGGGGAAATCCAGGGGAAATTCAGGGAAAATCCCGGGAAAACCCAGCGGGGAACCCGGGGGAAATTCAGGGGGAATTCGGGGAAATCCGGGGGAAATTCAGGAGAAATTCAGGGGGAATTAGGGAAAATCCGGGGGAAATTCAGGGGGAATTCAGGGAAAACCCAGCGGGAAACCCGGGGGAAATTCAGGGGGAATTCGGGGAAATCCGGGGGAAATTCAGGGGAAATTTAGGGGAAATCCCGGGAAAACCCAGCGGGGAACCCGGCGGAAATTCAGGGGGAATTCGGGGAAATCCAGGGAAAATTCAGGGGAAATTCAGGAGAAATTCAGGGGGAATTCAGGGAAAATCCAGGGAGAATTCAGGGGAAATCCAGCGGGAAACCCGGGGGAAATTCAGGGGGAATTCAGGGAAATTCCAGGGGAAACCCAGCGGGAAATCCGGGGAAAACCCAGCGGGAAATCCGGGGGAAATTCAGGGGGAATTCAGGGGAAATTCAGGGGGAATTCAGGGGAAAACCCAGCGGGAAATCCGGGGAAAATCCATGGAAAGCCCACGGCAAACCCCTGGAAATCCCAGGAAAACCCCTGGAAACTCCATAGAAACCAACGGAAAAATCCGTGAAAACCCGGGGAAAAACCAACCGAAAAACCCCCCAAAAAACATAATCCGGATTTCCGCCCCGGGAAAGCGACACCGAGGGGCCCGGATTGCACCGGGAATCCCGGGAATCGCGGGAATTGCGGGAATGCTCACCAGGGTCATGCCCAGGTAGGCCATGCCGGCGTGGCTCAGCTGGTTGTTCCAGAGCACCAAAGTCACCAGCCCCCCGGCGCTGCTCCCGCAGCCCCTCGCAGATGTAGGCCAGGCCTGGGAGAGCGGGAAAGGGCGGAAAAGCGGGAATTAGGCCGGGCCTGGGAAAGTGGGAAGAGGCCAGAGTTAGGCCAGGCCTGATAAATCCTGGGGAAATCCCAGAGAAATCGGAGAATTATCGAGGCCGGGCGTGGAGAAAAGGGAGATTTGGGGAATCCTGGGAAGGAGGGAATGAAGGCCAGGCCTGGAAAAGCAGGAATCAGGAATTCCCAGAGGAATTGCCACGATTCAAAATCCATTCCCAGTTTCCCCAGCATTCCCAGTATGCCCAGTATCCCCAGTATCCATTCCCAGTATCCCCAGTATCCCCAGTATCCCCATTATCCATTCCCAGTATCCCCAGTATGCCCAGTATCCATTCCCAGTATCCCCAGTATCCCCAGTATCCCCAGTATCCCCAGCATCCCCAGTATCCCCAGTATTCCCAGTGTTCCCAGTTACCCGAGTCCAGCAGGTGGTTGTTGCGCAGGTCCAGCAGCTGCAGGCCCATTCCCAGTATCCCCAGTATCCCCAGTATCCCCAGTATTCCCAGTATTCCCAGTACGTTACCCGAGTCCAGCAGGTGGTTGTTGCGCAGGTCCAGCAGCTGCAGGCCCATTCCCAGTATCCCCCGTATCCCCAGTATCCCCAGTATCCATTCCCAGTATTCCCAGTACGTTACCCGAGTCCAGCAGGTGGTTGTTGCGCAGGTCCAGCAGCTGCAGGCCCATTCCCAGTATCCCCAGTATCCCCAGTATCCATTCCCAGTATCCCCAGTATCCCCAGTATTCCCAGTTTGCCCAGTTACCCGAGTCCAGCAGGTGGTTGTTGCGCAGGTCCAGCAGCTGCAGGCCCATCCCCAGTATCCCCAGTATCCCCAGTATCCATTCCCAGTATTCCCAGTTTGCCCAGTTACCCGAGTCCAGCAGGTGGTTGTTGCGCAGGTCCAGCAGCTGCAGGCCCATTCCCAGTATCCCCAGTATCCCCAGTATCCATTCCCAGTATTCCCAGTGTTCCCAGTTACCCGAGTCCAGCAGGTGGTTGTTGCGCAGGTCCAGCAGCTGCAGGCCCATTCCCAGTATCCCCAGTATCCCCAGTATCCCCAGTATCCATTCCCAGTATCCATTCCCAGTGTTCCCAGTTACCCGAGTCCAGCAGGTGGTTGTTGCGCAGGTCCAGCAGCTGCAGGCCCATTCCCAGTATCCCCAGTATCCCCAGTATCCCCAGTATTCCCAGTATTCCCAGTACGTTACCCGAGTCCAGCAGGTGGTTGTTGCGCAGGTCCAGCAGCTGCAGGCCCATTCCCAGTATCCCCAGTATCCCCAGTATCCATTCCCAGTATTCCCAGTTTGCCCAGTTACCCGAGTCCAGCAGGTGGTTGTTGCGCAGGTCCAGCAGCTGCAGGCCCATTCCCAGTATCCCCAGTATCCCCAGTATCCATTCCCAGTATCCCCAGTGTTCCCAGTTACCCGAGTCCAGCAGGTGGTTGTTGCGCAGGTCCAGCAGCTGCAGGCCCATTCCCAGTATCCCCAGTATCCCCAGTATCCATTCCCAGTATCCCCAGTGTTCCCAGTTACCCGAGTCCAGCAGGTGGTTGTTGCGCAGGTCCAGCAGCTGCAGGCCCATTCCCAGTATCCCCAGTATCCCCAGTATCCCCAGTATCCATTCCCAGTATCCATTCCCAGTGTTCCCAGTTACCCGAGTCCAGCAGGTGGTTGTTGCGCAGGTCCAGCAGCTGCAGGCCCATTCCCAGTATCCCCAGTATTCCCAGTATCCCCAGTGTTCCCAGTTACCCGAGTCCAGCAGGTGGTTGTTGCGCAGGTCCAGCAGCTGCAGGCCCATTCCCAGTATCCCCAGTATTCCCAGTATCCCCAGTGTTCCCAGTTACCCGAGTCCAGCAGGTGGTTGTTGCGCAGGTCCAGCAGCTGCAGGCCCATCCCCAGTATCCCCAGTATCCCCAGTATCCATTCCCAGTATCCCCAGTGTTCCCAGTTACCCGAGTCCAGCAGGTGGTTGTTGCGCAGGTCCAGCAGCTGCAGGCCCATTCCCAGTATCCCCAGTATCCCCAGTATCCATTCCCAGTATTCCCAGTGTTCCCAGTTACCCGAGTCCAGCAGGTGGTTGTTGCGCAGGTCCAGCAGCTGCAGGCCCATTCCCAGTATCCCCAGTATCCCCAGTATCCATTCCCAGTATTCCCAGTACGTTACCCGAGTCCAGCAGGTGGTTGTTGCGCAGGTCCAGCAGCTGCAGGCCCATTCCCAGTATCCCCAGTATCCCCAGTATCCATTCCCAGTATCCCCAGTATCCATTCCCAGTATCCCCAGTATCCCCAGTATCCATTCCCAGTATTCCCAGTACGTTACCCGAGTCCAGCAGGTGGTTGTTGCGCAGGTCCAGCAGCTGCAGGCCCATCCCCAGTATCCCCAGTATCCCCAGTATCCATTCCCAGTATCCCCAGTATCCCCAGTATCCATTCCCAGTATCCCCAGTGTTCCCAGTTACCCGAGTCCAGCAGGTGGTTGTTGCGCAGGTCCAGCAGCTGCAGGCCCATTCCCAGTATCCCCAGTATCCCCAGTATCCCCAGTATTCCCAGTACGTTACCCGAGTCCAGCAGGTGGTTGTTGCGCAGGTCCAGCAGCTGCAGGCCCATCCCCAGTATCCCCAGTATCCCCAGTATCCATTCCCAGTATTCCCAGTACGTTACCCGAGTCCAGCAGGTGGTTGTTGCGCAGGTCCAGCAGCTGCAGGCCCATTCCCAGTATCCCCAGTATCCCCAGTATCCATTCCCAGTATTCCCAGTACGTTACCCGAGTCCAGCAGGTGGTTGTTGCGCAGGTCCAGCAGCTGCAGGCCCATTCCCAGTATCCCCAGTATCCCCAGTATCCATTCCCAGTATCCCCAGTATCCCCAGTATCCATTCCCAGTATCCCCAGTGTTCCCAGTTACCCGAGTCCAGCAGGTGGTTGTTGCGCAGGTCCAGCAGCTGCAGGCCCATTCCCAGTATCCCCAGTATCCCCAGTATCCATTCCCAGTATCCCCAGTGTTCCCAGTTACCCGAGTCCAGCAGGTGGTTGTTGCGCAGGTCCAGCAGCTGCAGGCCCATTCCCAGTATCCCCAGTATCCATTCCCAGTATCCCCAGTATCCCCAGTATCCATTCCCAGTATCCCCAGTATCCATTCCCAGTATTCCCAGTACGTTACCCGAGTCCAGCAGGTGGTTGTTGCGCAGGTCCAGCAGCTGCAGGCCCATTCCCAGTATCCCCAGTATCCCCAGTATCCCCAGTATTCCCAGTACGTTACCCGAGTCCAGCAGGTGGTTGTTGCGCAGGTCCAGCAGCTGCAGGCCCATTCCCAGTATCCCCAGTATCCCCAGTATCCCCAGTATCCATTCCCAGTATCCCCAGTATCCATTCCCAGTATCCCCAGTATCCCCAGTATCCATTCCCAGTATCCCCAGTATCCATTCCCAGTATTCCCAGTACGTTACCCGAGTCCAGCAGGTGGTTGTTGCGCAGGTCCAGCAGCTGCAGGCCCATTCCCAGTATCCCCAGTATTCCCAGTATCCCCAGTATTCCCAGTACGTTACCCGAGTCCAGCAGGTGGTTGTTGCGCAGGTCCAGCAGCTGCAGGCCCATTCCCAGTATCCCCAGTATCCCCAGTATCCCCAGTATCCATTCCCAGTATCCATTCCCAGTGTTCCCAGTTACCCGAGTCCAGCAGGTGGTTGTTGCGCAGGTCCAGCAGCTGCAGGCCCATTCCCAGTATCCCCAGTATTCCCAGTATCCCCAGTGTTCCCAGTTACCCGAGTCCAGCAGGTGGTTGTTGCGCAGGTCCAGCAGCTGCAGGCCCATCCCCAGTATCCCCAGTATCCCCAGTATCCATTCCCAGTATCCCCAGTGTTCCCAGTTACCCGAGTCCAGCAGGTGGTTGTTGCGCAGGTCCAGCAGCTGCAGGCCCATTCCCAGTATCCCCAGTATCCCCAGTATCCATTCCCAGTATTCCCAGTGTTCCCAGTTACCCGAGTCCAGCAGGTGGTTGTTGCGCAGGTCCAGCAGCTGCAGGCCCATTCCCAGTATCCCCAGTATCCCCAGTATCCATTCCCAGTATTCCCAGTACGTTACCCGAGTCCAGCAGGTGGTTGTTGCGCAGGTCCAGCAGCTGCAGGCCCATTCCCAGTATCCCCAGTATCCCCAGTATCCATTCCCAGTATCCCCAGTATCCATTCCCAGTATCCCCAGTATCCCCAGTATCCATTCCCAGTATTCCCAGTACGTTACCCGAGTCCAGCAGGTGGTTGTTGCGCAGGTCCAGCAGCTGCAGGCCCATCCCCAGTATCCCCAGTATCCCCAGTATCCATTCCCAGTATCCCCAGTATCCCCAGTATCCATTCCCAGTATCCCCAGTGTTCCCAGTTACCCGAGTCCAGCAGGTGGTTGTTGCGCAGGTCCAGCAGCTGCAGGCCCATTCCCAGTATCCCCAGTATCCCCAGTATCCATTCCCAGTATTCCCAGTACGTTACCCGAGTCCAGCAGGTGGTTGTTGCGCAGGTCCAGCAGCTGCAGGCCCATTCCCAGTATCCCCAGTATCCCCAGTATCCATTCCCAGTATCCCCAGTATCCCCAGTATCCATTCCCAGTATCCCCAGTGTTCCCAGTTACCCGAGTCCAGCAGGTGGTTGTTGCGCAGGTCCAGCAGCTGCAGGCCCATTCCCAGTATCCCCAGTATCCCCAGTATCCATTCCCAGTATCCCCAGTGTTCCCAGTTACCCGAGTCCAGCAGGTGGTTGTTGCGCAGGTCCAGCAGCTGCAGGCCCATTCCCAGTATCCCCAGTATCCATTCCCAGTATCCCCAGTATCCCCAGTATCCATTCCCAGTATCCCCAGTATCCATTCCCAGTATTCCCAGTACGTTACCCGAGTCCAGCAGGTGGTTGTTGCGCAGGTCCAGCAGCTGCAGGCCCATTCCCAGTATCCCCAGTATCCCCAGTATCCCCAGTATTCCCAGTACGTTACCCGAGTCCAGCAGGTGGTTGTTGCGCAGGTCCAGCAGCTGCAGGCCCATTCCCAGTATCCCCAGTATCCCCAGTATCCATTCCCAGTACGTTACCCGAGTCCAGCAGGTGGTTGTTGCGCAGGTCCAGCAGCTGCAGGCCCATTCCCAGTATCCCCAGTATCCCCAGTATCCATTCCCAGTATCCCCAGTATCCCCAGTATCCCCAGTATCCATTCCCAGTTTGCCCAGTTACCCGAGTCCAGCAGGTGGTTGTTGCGCAGGTCCAGCAGCTGCAGGCCCATTCCCAGTATCCCCAGTATCCCCAGTATCCATTCCCAGTATTCCCAGTACGTTACCCGAGTCCAGCAGGTGGTTGTTGCGCAGGTCCAGCAGCTGCAGGCCCATTCCCAGTATCCCCAGTATCCCCAGTATCCATTCCCAGTATCCCCAGTATCCCCAGTATCCCCAGTATCCATTCCCAGTATCCCCAGTGTTCCCAGTTACCCGAGTCCAGCAGGTGGTTGTTGCGCAGGTCCAGCAGCTGCAGGCCCATTCCCAGTATCCCCAGTATCCCCAGTATCCCCAGTATCCCCAGTATCCCCAGTATCCCCAGTATCCATTCCCAGTATCCCCAGTGTTCCCAGTTACCCGAGTCCAGCAGGTGGTTGTTGCGCAGGTCCAGCAGCTGCAGGCCCATTCCCAGTATCCCCAGTATCCCCAGTATTCCCAGTATCCCCAGTATCCATTCCCAGTATCCCCAGTATCCCCAGTATTCCCAGTACGTTACCCGAGTCCAGCAGGTGGTTGTTGCGCAGGTCCAGCAGCTGCAGGCCCATTCCCAGTATCCCCAGTATCCCCAGTATCCCCAGTATTCCCAGTACGTTACCCGAGTCCAGCAGGTGGTTGTTGCGCAGGTCCAGCAGCTGCAGGCTGCTGTTGCATTTCAGCAGGCCGCCCAGCTGCGCCGAGTCCTGCAGCCCGCTCAGTCTGTTGTCGGCCAGGTAAAGCTCGCGCAGCGTCACGTTCATCTTCAGCGCCGTGGCTGCGCCGCGCCGGCCGGAAGGACGCGGGGAGAGGGGGGAGATCGGGGGGAAAAATGGGGAAAATCGGGAAAATCGGGAAAAGATCAGGGGAAAAATGGGGAAAAATGGGGGAAAAATGGGGAAAATCGGGGGAAAAATGGGGAAAATCGGGGGAAAAATGGGGAAAAATGGGGAAAATGGGGAAAAAATCAGGGGAAAAATGGGGAAAAGATCAGGGGAAAAATGGGGAAAATCGGGGGAAAAATGGGGAAAATCGGGGGAAAAATGGGGAAAAATGGGGAAAATGGGGAAAAAATCAGGGGAAAAATGGGGAAAAGATCAGGGGAAAAATGGGGAAAATCGGGGGAAAAATGGGGAAAATGGGGAAAATGGGGAAAATCGGGGGAAAAATGGGGAAAAATGGGGAAAAATGGGGAAAAATGGGGAAAAAATCGGGAAAAATGGGGAAAAATGGGGAAAATGGGGAAAAATGGGGTAAGGATGGAAAAGAAGGGGGGAGAAAATGGGGAAAAATGGGGAAAGGGTGGGAGAGATCAGGAAAAGTGGGGAAAATGGGGAAAATGTGGAAAAAATCGGGGGAAAAATGGGGAAAAATGGGGAAAATCGGGAAAAGATCGGGGGAAAAATGGGGAAAATCGGGAAAAATGGGGAAAGGGTGGGAGAGATCGGGAAAAATGGGGAAAATGGGGGGAAAATGGAAAAGATCAGGAAAAATGGGGGAAATGGGGAAAGGGTGGGAGAGATCGGGAAAAATGGGGGAAATGAGGAAAAATGGGGGAAAATGGAAAAGATCGGGGGGAAAACGCGGAAAATGGGGGAAAATGGGGAAAAATGGGGAAAAATGGGGAAAGGATGGAAAAGATGGGGGGAAGATGGGAAAAATGGGGAAAAATGGGGAAAAAATGGGGGGAAAAAGGGGGAAAAAATGGGGGAAAAAGGGGAAAAGATCAGGGGAAATGGGGAAAATGGGGAAAGGATGGAAGAGATCGGGGGGAAAAATGGGGGAAAAATGGGGGAATGGAGAAAAAAAAATGGGAAAAGAAAGGAAAAAATGGGGGAAATGGGGGAAAAATGGGAAAAATGGAGGAAAAAATGGGGAAAAGGGAGGAAAAAAAATGGGGAAAAGGGAGGAAAAAAAATGGGGAAAAGGGAGGGAAAAATGGGAAAAAGGGAGGGAAAAATGGGAAAAAGGGAGGAAAAAAATGGAGGGAAAAATGGTTGGGAAAACCGGATGAGAAGGGGGAAAAACCAACGGCGAAACGGAGGGAGACGCGGGAAAAGCGGGCGGAATTCCCGCTCGGAATTCCCGAACGTTCCCTCCTCCCTCCCTCACCCCCTTCCCCGCCAAGGCCGGAGCCCTTTAACCCTGCCCAGTCCGCTGACCGAGCAGCATGAGGGGCCGGCCGGAGAGCGCCGTGTTCTCCAGGTGCAGGACGGCCAGGCTGCAGCCGATGCGCAGCGCGCGCGCCACCAGCGGCGCCGAGTGCTCCACCAGCGGCGTGCCCCGCGCGTCCAGAGACTGCAGGCAGCTCGTCTGCGGGGAAAAAACGGGAATTTGGGAATTTGGGATATCAGGAATGGGATTGGGAGAGATCCCGACAGCCCCGCGCGTCCAGAGACTGCAGGCAGCTCGTCTGCGGGGAAAAAACGGGAATTGGGAATGGGAATGGGATTGGGAGAGATCCCAACAGCCCCGCGCGTCCAGGGACTGCAGGCAGCTCGTCTGCGGGGAAAAAACGGGAATTCGGGATATTGGGAATGGGAATGGGAGAGATCCCGACAGCCCCGCGCGTCCAGGGACTGCAGGCAGCTCGTCTGCGGGGAAAAAACGGGAATTCGGGATAATGGGAATGGGATTGGGAGAGATCCCGACAGCCCCGCGCGTCCAGGGACTGCAGGCAGCTCGTCTGCGGGGAAAAAACGGAATTTGGGATATCGGGAATTTGGGAATGGGAGAGATCCCGACAGCCCCGCGCGTCCAGAGACTGCAGGCAGCTCGTCTGCGGGGAAAAAACGGGAATTCGGGATATTGGGAATGGGAATGGGAGAGATCCTGACAGCCCCGCGCGTCCAGAGACTGCAGGCAGCTCGTCTGCGGGGAAAACGGGAATTCGGGATATCGGGAATTTGGGAATGGGAGAGATCCCGACAGCCCCGCGCGTCCAGCGACTGCAGGCAGCTCGTCTGCGGGGAAAACGGGAATTCGGGATATCGGGAATTTGGGAATGGGAGAGATCCCGACAGCCCCGCGCGTCCAGCGACTGCAGGCAGCTCGTCTGCGGGGAAAAAACGGGAATTCGGGATATCGGGAATGGGAATGGGAGAGATCCCGACAGCCCCGCGCGTCCAGAGACTGCAGGCAGCTCGTCTGCAGGGAAAAAACGGGAATTCGGGAATGGGAATGGGATTGGGAGAGATCCCGACAGCCCCGCGCGTCCAGCGACTGCAGGCAGCTCGTCTGCGGGGAAAAAACGGGAATTTGGGATAATGGGAATGGGATTGGGAGAGATCCCGACAGCCCCGCGCGTCCAGCGACTGCAGGCAGCTCGTCTGCGGGGAAAAAACGGGAATTTGGGAATTTGGGAATTTGGGAATGGGAGAGATCCCGACAGCCCCGCGCGTCCAGAGACTGCAGGCAGCTCGTCTGCGGGGAAAAAACGGGAATTCGGGATATCGGGAATGGGAATGGGAGAGATCCCGACAGCCCCGCGCGTCCAGCGACTGCAGGCAGCTCGTCTGCAGAAAAACGGGAATTTGGGATATTGGGAATGGGAATGGGAGAGATCCCGACAGCCCCGCGCGTCCAGCGACTGCAGGCAGCTCGTCTGCGGGGAAAAAACGGGAATTTGGGATATCGGGAATGGGAATGGGAGAGATCCCGACAGCCCCGCGCGTCCAGAGACTGCAGGCAGCTCGTCTGCGGGGAAAAACGGGAATTTGGGAATGGGAATGGGAGAGATCCCGACAGCCCCGCGCGTCCAGAGACTGCAGGCAGCTCGTCTGCGGGGAAAAACGGGAATTTGGGAATGGGAATGGGAGAGATCCCGACAGCCCCGCGCGTCCAGAGACTGCAGGCAGCTCGTCTGCGGGGAAAAACGGGAATTCGGGATATCGGGAATGGGATTGGGAGAGATCCCAACAGCCCCGCGCGTCCAGCGACTGCAGGCAGCTCGTCTGCGGGGAAAAAACGGGAATTTGGGAATGGGAATGGGAATTGGGAATTGGGAACCTCCCCAGAGACTGCAGGCAGCTCGTCTGCGGGAAAACGGGAATTTGGGATCGGGAATTCGGGAATGGGGATTGGGAACCTCCCCAGGGACTGCAGGCAGCTCGTCTGCGGGGAAAAAACGGGAATTCGGGAATGGGAATTTGGGAATGGGAATTGGGATCTCAAGTGCCCAAATTCCAGGATTTGGGATCAGGACACGGACCCAGAGGAATCCCGACCATTCCCAAGTCCCTGAGGAATTCCCAAGTCAGGAAATTTGGGAAAACATCCCGGAATTCCCAGGATTCTTCCCCAGGAACTCCGAAGTTTTCCTCCTGGATTTATTCCCAGGTTTCATTCCCACTTTTTCCCCGCGCTGGATGATCCCAGTTCCTCCCCAAACCCGGGATTCCCCAATCCCGGGGGAGAATTCCCAAAGAATTCCCAAACAATCCCGCCCCGAATTCCAGGAAAAATCCGGGAATCCCCGAAGAATTCCCAAACAATCCCGCCCCGAATTCCAGGAAAAACCTGGGAATCCCCGAAGAATTCCCAAACAATCCCGCCCCGAATTCCAGGAAAAACCTGGGAATCCCCGAAGAATTCCCAAACAATCCCACCCCGAATTCCAGGAAAAGCTTGGGAGAGAATCCGGGAATTCCCGAAGCAAAATTCCCAAAGAATTCCCGAAGAATTCCCGGCCAATCCCTCCGGAATTCCCGGCCCTGGGCGGGCCCCAAGGGAAATGAGGGGGTTGGGAAGGAATTGGGAACACCCCGGAAAAGCCCCGGGATAATCGGGATAATTGGGATAATTGGGATAATTGGGATAATTAAGGAGGCCAAAGGGGTAATTAACTCCGCGGGGGGGTAATTAACCCTTTGTTGGGACTAATTAACTCTTTGTCGGGAATAATTATCCCGGGAAAGGCTTTTCCGTGGGATATTCCACCCCTTTTTCTGGGAAGGATCGGGGATTTTTGGGATATTCCACCCTTTTTTTCGGGATCATCGGGGGGGGGTTAAGGATCGTCCAACGATTTTCCGGATTTTCCAAAAGCTCGGGGAAAAACCTTCAGGAAATTTGGGAATTTGGGGGAAAAACCCTCAGGAAATTTGGGAATTTGGGGGAAAAACCTTCAGGAAATTTGGGAATTTGGGGAAAAACCTTCAGGAAATTTGGGAATTTGGGGGGAAAACCTTCAGGAATTCCCGGAAATTTGGGAATTTTGGGAATCCTCACCTTCCTCACCACGTGAGCGGCCGCCTGCCCCTCCCCAGGCTACGAAACCCCCTCAGGAATCCCGGGAATTCGGAGGGGGGGGGGAAAACTTCAGGAATTCCGGGAATCCCGGGAATGTTGGCGGCCGCCGGGAATGATTCCCCGGGATTTTGGGGAACGCTCACCTTCCTCATCATGTGGGCGGCGGCCTGCCAGCCGCGGGCCCCCAGGTGCTTGTTGCAGGCGATGTTCAGGTGCGTGGCCGACTCGTAGTACTCGATCATGTCAAACAGCGCCGACGCCCCCTGGGACACAGGGAAAACCAGGGAAATCCCGGGAAAAGCCCCGGGAAAATATCCAGGGAAAATCCCCGGGAAAACCCCGGGAAAATCACGGGAAAAATCTCAGAAAACGCCTGGGAGAATCACGGGGAAATCCAGGGAAAAATCCAGGGAAAATCCCCGGGAAAATCCAGGGAAAATCCCCGGAAAACCCCGGGAAAATCATGGGAAAAATCCAGGGAAAAATCCCCAGAAAACCCCGGGAAAATATCCAGGGGAAAATCCCCGGGAAAATTCCGGGGAAATCCCTGGGAAAATTGTGGGAAAAATCACGGGGAAATCCCGGGAAAATCCCGGGAAAAATCCAGGGAAAATCCCAGGAAAAAGATCTCAGAAAAATCCTGGGAGAATCACGGGAGAATCCCGGGGAAATCCCTGGGAAAATCATGGGAAAATTGTGGGAAAAATCATGGGAAAATCTCGGGAAAATCTGGGGAAAATCCAGGGAGAATCGCGGGGAAACCGTGGGAAAAATCCAGGGAATATCCAGGGAAAATCATGGGAAATATCCCAGGAAAACCCAGGGAAAATCATGTGGAAATCACGGGAAAATCCCTGGGAGAATCATGGGAAAAACCCAGGGAAAATCATGGGAGAATCCCTGGGAATATCATGGGAGATTTCTGGGAAAAATCCTGGGAAAACCCAGGGAAAATCATGGAAAAATCCCCAGGAAACACGACAAACAAATCCCAAAAATTCCCCCGAAAATCCCCCCCAAACATCCTAAAAAAAATCCCAAATTTCCATAAAAATCCCCCAAAAAATCCATAAAAATCCCAAAAATTCACCCCCAAAATCCCCCCAAAACATCCTAAAAAAAATCCCAAATTTCCATAAAAATCCCCCCAAAAAATCCATAAAAATCCCAAAAATTCACCCCAAAAATCCCCCAAAACATCCTAAAAAAATTCCCAAAAATTCCATAAAAATCCCCCCCAAAAATCCACAAAAATCCCAAAAATTCACCTCAAAAATTCGCCAAAACATCCTAAAAAAATTCCCAAAATTCCATAAAAATCCCCCCCAAAATCCATAAAAATCCCCAAAATTCCCCCCCAAAGTCCCCCCCAAACATCCTAAAAAAATCCCCAAAATTCCATAAAAATCCCCAAAAAATCCATAAAAATCCCAAAAATTCCTCCCAAAACATCCTCAAAAAAATCCCCAAAATTCCACAAAAATCCCCAAAATTCCATAAAAATCCCCAAAATTCCATTAAAATCCCCCAAATTCCATAAAAATCCCCAAAATTCACCCTCCACCCCCCCAAAAAAAAAGAAACTAAAACCTCCCAAAACTCCCAAAGAAATCCCCCGAAAGGGCCGAAAAATCCCACAGAATTCCTCCCAAAACAATCCAAGGAAAATCCCCGTCCCCAAGAATTCCTGGAGTTCCCGGAATTCCCGGAATTCCCGAGGCTCCCGCGCGCTCACGTCCTCGTCGAGGCTGGTCTGCTCCAGGTCGAGCAGCTGGAACTGCAGCCGCTTGAAGATCTCCTCCAGCGCCTCGCAGGCCCGGTAATCCAGCTTCTCCCCTGGGAAAAACCGGGAATTCGGCACGGAAAACCGGGAATTCAGCAGGGAAAACACTGGGGATTCAACGGGGAAACACCGGGAATGGAACAGGGAAAACACCGGGGATGGAACAGGGAAAACACCGGGAATGGAACAGGGAAAACACCGGGAATGGAACAGGGAAAACACCGGGGATGGAACAGGGAAAACACCGGGAAGGGAACAGGGAAAACACCGGGAATGGAACAGGGAAAACACCGGGGATGGAACAGGGAAAACACCGGGGATTGAACAGGGAAAACACCGGGGATTGAACAGGGAAAACACCGGGGATTGAACAGGGAAAACACCGGGGATGGAACAGGGAAAACACCGGGGATGGAACAGGGAAAACACCGGGAATGGAACAGGGAAAACACCGGGGATGGAACAGGGAAAACACCGGGGATTGAACAGGGAAAACACCGGGAATGGAACAGGGAAAACACCGGGGATGGAACAGGGAAAACACCGGGGATGGAACAGGGAAAACACCGGGGATGGAACAGGGAAAACACCGGGGATGGAACAGGGAAAACACCGGGGATGGAACAGGGAAAACACCGGGGATTGAACAGGGAAAACACCGGGGATTGAACAGGGAAAACACCGGGGATGGAACAGGGAAAACACCGGGAATGGAACAGGGAAAACACCGGGGATGGAACAGGGAAAACACCGGGAATGGAACAGGGAAAACACCGGGAATGGAACAGGGAAAACACCGGGGATGGAACAGGGAAAACACCGGGGATTGAACAGGGAAAACACCGGGAATGGAACAGGGAAAACACCGGGGATGGAACAGGGAAAACACCGGGGATGGAACAGGGAAAACACCGGGGATGGAACAGGGAAAACACCGGGGATGGAACAGGGAAAACACCGGGGATGGAACAGGGAAAACACCGGGGATTGAACAGGGAAAACACCGGGGATTGAACAGGGAAAACACCGGGGATGGAACAGGGAAAACACCGGGAATGGAACAGGGAAAACACCGGGGATGGAACAGGGAAAACACCGGGAATGGAACAGGGAAAACACCGGGAATGGAACAGGGAAAACACCGGGAATGGAACAGGGAAAACACCGGGAATGGAACAGGGAAAACACCGGGAATGGAACAGGGAAAACACCGGGGAGTGAACAGGGAAAACACCGGGAATGGAACAGGGAAAACACCGGGGATGGAACAGGGAAAACACCGGGGATGGAACAGGGAAAACACCGGGAATGGAACAGGGAAAACACCGGGAATGGAACAGGGAAAACACCGGGGATGGAACAGGGAAAACACCGGGGATTGAACAGGGAAAACACCGGGGATTGAACAGGGAAAACACCGGGGATTGAACAGGGAAAACACCGGGAATGGAACAGGGAAAACACCGGGGATGGAACAGGGAAAACACCGGGGATTGAACAGGGAAAACACCGGGGATGGAACAGGGAAAACACCGGGGATGGAACAGGGAAAACACCGGGGATGGAACAGGGAAAACACCGGGGATGGAACAGGGAAAACACCGGGGATGGAACAGGGAAAACACCGGGAATGGAACAGGGAAAACACCGGGGATTGAACAGGGAAAACACCGGGGATGGAACAGGGAAAACACCGGGAATGGAACAGGGAAAACACCGGGGATGGAACAGGGAAAACACCGGGGATGGAACAGGGAAAACACCGGGAATGGAACAGGGAAAACACCGGGGATTGAACAGGGAAAACACCGGGGATGGAACAGGGAAAACACCGGGAATGGAACAGGGAAAACACCGGGGATGGAACAGGGAAAACACCGGGGATGGAACAGGGAAAACACCGGGGATGGAACAGGGAAAACACCGGGGATGGAACAGGGAAAACACCGGGGATTGAACGGGGAAAACACCGGGAATGGAACAGGGAAAACACCGGGGATGGAACAGGGAAAACACCGGGGATTGAACAGGGAAAACACCGGGGATGGAACAGGGAAAACACCGGGGATGGAACAGGGAAAACACCGGGGATGGAACAGGGAAAACACCGGGAATGGAACAGGGAAAACACCGGGAATGGAACAGGGAAAACACCGGGGATGGAACAGGGAAAACACCGGGAATGGAACAGGGAAAACACCGGGGATGGAACAGGGAAAACACCGGGGATGGAACAGGGAAAACACCGGGAATGGAACAGGGAAAACACCGGGAATGGAACAGGGAAAACACCGGGGATGGAACAGGGAAAACACCGGGGATTGAACAGGGAAAACACCGGGGATTGAACAGGGAAAACACCGGGAATGGAACAGGGAAAACACCGGGAATGGAACAGGGAAAACACCGGGGATGGAACAGGGAAAACACCGGGAATGGAACAGGGAAAACACCGGGGATGGAACAGGGAAAACACCGGGGATGGAACAGGGAAAACACCGGGAATGGAACAGGGAAAACACCGGGAATTCAACGGGGAAAACACCGGGAATGGAACAGGGAAAACACCGGGAATTCAACGGGGAAAACACCGGGAATGGAACAGGGAAAACACCAGGGATGGAACAGGGAAAACACCGGGGATGGAACAGGGAAAACACCGGGGATGGAACAGGGAAAACACCGGGAATGGAACAGGGAAAACACCGGGGATGGAACAGGGAAAACACCGGGAATGGAACAGGGAAAACACCGGGAATGGAACAGGGAAAACACCGGGGATGGAACAGGGAAAACACCGGGAATGGAACAGGGAAAACACCGGGAATGGAACAGGGAAAACACCGGGGATGGAACAGGGAAAACACCGGGAATGGAACAGGGAAAACACCGGGAATGGAACAGGGAAAACACCGGGAATGGAACAGGGAAAACACCGGGAATGGAACAGGGAAAACACCGGGAATGGAACAGGGAAAACACCGGGAATGGAACAGGGAAAACACCGGGGATGGAACAGGGAAAACACCGGGAATGGAACAGGGAAAACACCGGGAATGGAACAGGGAAAACACCGGGAATGGAACAGGGAAAACACCGGGGATGGAACAGGGAAAACACCGGGAATGGAACAGGGAAAACACCGGGAATGGAACAGGGAAAACACCGGGGATGGAACAGGGAAAACACCGGGAATGGAACAGGGAAAACACCGGGAATGGAACAGGGAAAACACCGGGAATGGAACAGGGAAAACACCGGGGATTGAACAGGGAAAACACCGGGAATGGAACAGGGAAAACACCGGGGATTGAACAGGGAAAACACCGGGAATGGAACAGGGAAAACACCGGGAATGGAACAGGGAAAACACCGGGAATGGAACAGGGAAAACACCGGGGATGGAACAGGGAAAACACCGGGAATGGAACAGGGAAAACACCGGGGATGGAACAGGGAAAACCCCGGAATTCCTGGGAAAAGCAGTGCGAACAGTTGGGAAAAGGGCTGGAAAAGGGCTGGAAAAAAAGCTGGAAAAAAGGAGGGAAAAGGGCTGGAAAAGGGATTCTCACCCTTGAGATCCAAGCAGTCGATCCTGGGAGCCAGATCCTCCAGTTCCTGGAAAACAGAAAAAATGGGAATTTTGGAGGGGAAAACACAGAAAAAACGGGAAATTTTGGGCTGGAAACACAGGAAAAAACGGGAATTTTTGTGTGGGAAACAACAGAAAAAATGGGAATTTTTGGGAGGGAGGGAAAGGGGATTTTTGGGGGCTGGAAACACAGGAAAAAACGGGAATTTTGGAGGGGAAAACACAGAAAAAAACGGGAAATTTTGGGCTGGAAATGCAGGAAAAAACCGGGAATTTTTGGATGGGGAAAAAACAGAAAAAGCGGGATTTTTTTGGGCTGGAAAGGCAGAAGAAGCGGGAATTTTTGGGGAGGGAACGGCAGGGTGCTGGGAATTCCGGGACTTACCTGGATCTGTTTGATGAGTTTGGGGATCTGGCGGCAGTTGAGCTTGAGGCAGGCCTGGCGATAGGCGCCCACGATCTCCTCCACCGTCACGTTCCGGGCTGGAAAAACAGGGAAAAAATTCCAAGGTTGGATGGGAAAAAAAAAAAGGGCTGGGAATGGGAGGGGGGGGGGAAAAGAGGGAAAAGGGGTGGGAAAAAAAAAGCTGGAAAAAGGATGGAAAATGGGGGTAAAAGGGGAAAGAAAGGATGGGGGAAAAAAGGTGGGAAAAGGGGAAAAGAAAGACGGGAAAAGGGGAGGAGAAAAGGGGAGGAAAAAGGACGGAAAAAAATGGGAGGAAAGGGGAAAAAAGAAGGAAAAGGGGATGGGAAAAGGGTGGGAAAAAAGGATAGAAAAAAATGTGAGGAAAGGGGAAAAAAGAAGGAAAAGGGGATGGGAAAAAGGTGGGAAAAAAGGACGGAAAAAAATGTGAGGAAAGGGGAAAAAAGAAGGAAAAGGGGATGGGAAAAGGGGGGGGAAAAAGGATGGAAAAAATGTGAGGAAAGGGGAAAAAAGAGGGAAAAGGGGATGGGAAAAGGGGGGAAAAAAGGGGTGGGAAAAGGGAAAAAAGGGCGGGAAAAATATGGAAAAAACTGGGGAAAAGGGGTGGGAAATGAGGGGGGGAGGGGAGGAAAAGGGATGGAAAAAGGCTGGAAAAGGGGGGAGGGGGAAAGGAAAATTTGGGACTTTTTGGGAAGGAACCAAGAGATTTTCCCCTTTTCCCAGGTTTTTTCCCGTCCACCCCCACCCCGGATTTGGGATTTTGGGAATCCCACCCCAAAAATCCGGGAATGGTTTTTGGAAAGGGTTGGGAATGTGTGGCTGGAATTGGATCCCGAAATGGATCCCAATTAAATCGGGAATAATTAATGAACGTCCCCCGAGGGTTCACGGGAGGAAATCCGAGCTGGGGCTGGGGGGGAGGGGGGGAGGGCAGCAAAAAGAGGGAAAAATTCCCAAAAAATCCACCTGGGATCCCAAAAAAATCCTCCTGGGATCCCAAAAAAATCCTCCTGGGATCCCAAAAATCCTCCTGAGATCCCAAAAATCCTTCTGGGATCCCAAAAATCCTCCTGGGATCCCAAAAATCCACCTGGGATCCCAAAAAAAATCCTCCTGGGATCCCAGAAATCCTCCTGGGATCCCAAAAAACCTCCTTGGATCCTAAAAATTCTCCATGGATCCCAAAAATCCTCCGTGGATCCTAAAAATCCTCCATGGATCCCAAAAATCCTCCTGGGATCCCAAAAATCCTGGTTTGGGGGGATTTGGGGGATTTTGGAGCCGTTTTCGGGATGGTTTGGGGGGATTTGGGGATTTTGGAGCCGTTTTCGGGATGTTTTGGGGGGATTTGGGGGATTTTGGGGGGATTTGGGGATTTTGGAGCCGTTTCCAGGCCGGTTTTGGGTCATTCTGAGGCTCTTCCCAGGCCGGTTCCAAACTCTCCCTCCCTCAGCCGCCTTTCCCTGTACCCCCGTATCCTTTCCCGGTCCTCTCTGTCCCCTCGCTGTCCCCATTGTCCCCTCTGTCCCCTCCCGGTCCCCTCTGTCCCCTCACAGTCCCCTCTGTCCCCTCCCGGTCCCCTCTGTCCCCTCCCGGTCCCCTCTGTCCCCTCACAGTCCCCGCTGTCCCCTCACAGTCCCCGCTGTCCCCTCCCGGTCCCCTCTGTCCCCTCACGGTCCCCGCTGTCCCCTCACAGTCCCCTCTGTCCCCTCCCGGTCCCCGCTGTCCCCTCCCGGTCCCCGCTGTCCCCTCACAGTCCCCGCTGTCCCCTCACGGCCCCCGCTGTCCCCTCACAGTCCCCGCTGTCCCCTCACTGTCCCCTCTGTCCCCTCACTGTCCCCTCTGTCCCCTCACAGTCCCCTCTGTCCCCTCCCGGTCCCCGCTGTCCCCTCACAGTCCCCTCTGTCCCCTCACAGTCCCCTCTGTCCCCTCACAGTCCCCTCTGTCCCCTCCCGGTCCCCGCTGTCCCCATTGTCCCCGTTGTCCCCTCACAGTCCCCGTTGTCCCCTCACAGTCCCCTCTGTCCCCTCCCGGTCCCCTCTGTCCCCTCCCTGTCCCCGCTGTCCCCTCACAGTCCCCTCTGTCCCCTCACGGTCCCCGCTGTCCCCTCACAGTCCCCTCTGTCCCCTCACTGTCCCCTCTGTCCCCTCCCGGTCCCCTCTGTCCCCTCACGGTCCCCTCTGTCCCCTCACAGCCCCCGCTGTCCCCTCACTGTCCCCTCTGTCCCCTCACGGTCCCCTCTGTCCCCTCACTGTCCCCTCTGTCCCCTCCCGGTCCCCTCTGTCCCCTCACGGTCCCCTCTGTCCCCTCACAGTCCCCGTTGTCCCCTCACAGCCCCCGCTGTCCCCATTGTCCCCTCTGTCCCCTCACAGCCCCCGCTGTCCCCTCACAGCCCCCGCTGTCCCCTCACGGTCCCCGCTGTCCCCTCACAGTCCCCTCTGTCCCCTCCCGGTCCCCGCTGTCCCCTCCCGGTCCCCTCTGTCCCCTCACGGTCCCCTCTGTCCCCTCCCGGTCCCCGCTGTCCCCTCACAGTCCCCGTTGTCCCCTCACAGTCCCCGCTGTCCCCTCCCGGTCCCCTCTGTCCCCTCACAGTCCCCTCTCTCCCCTCCGGTTCCCCTCTGTCCCCTCACTGTCCCCGCTGTCCCCTCACGGCCCCCGCTGTCCCCTCCCGGTCCCCTCTGTCCCCTCACGGCCCCCGCTGTCCCCTCACAGTCCCCGCTGTCCCCTCACAGTCCCCGCTGTCCCCTCCCGGTCCCCTCTGTCCCCTCACGGCCCCCGCTGTCCCCTCACAGTCCCCGCTGTCCCCTCACAGTCCCCGTTGTCCCCTCACAGCCCCCGCTGTCCCCATTGTCCCCTCTGTCCCCTCACAGCCCCCGCTGTCCCCTCACAGCCCCCGCTGTCCCCTCACGGTCCCCGCTGTCCCCTCACAGTCCCCTCTGTCCCCTCCCGGTCCCCGCTGTCCCCTCCCGGTCCCCTCTGTCCCCTCACGGTCCCCTCTGTCCCCTCCCGGTCCCCGCTGTCCCCTCACAGTCCCCTCTGTCCCCTCACAGTCCCCGCTGTCCCCTCCCGGTCCCCTCTGTCCCCTCACTGTCCCCGCTGTCCCCTCACGGCCCCCGCTGTCCCCTCCCGGTCCCCTCTGTCCCCTCACGGCCCCCGCTGTCCCCTCACAGTCCCCGCTGTCCCCTCCCGGTCCCCGCTGTCCCCTCCCGGTCCCCGCTGTCCCCTCCGGTCCCCGCTGTCCCCTCACAGTCCCCTCTCTCCCCTCCGGTCCCCGCCGCCCCCCGTCCGTCCCCGGTGCCCTCACCGTGTCTCCAGGGGTCCTTGGGCTCCACGGCCCCGGACACGATGTCCTCGTCCGAAGGGAACGTGACCCGCTTGGCCGCGGGCCTCCCCCGCCCGTCCCCCGGCGAGGCCTGGGCGGCCGCCGGCGCCGCTTCCCCCGCCGCGGCCTCGGCCTCGGCCATGGCGGAGCTCCGGCTGCTTCAGGGCGGCCCGGGGGACATCGCCCGGAGCCTCCTCGGGGCCTCCCGCCACCGGCACCGGCACCGCGGGGAGCGGCACCGGGAGCGGAGCCGCCGCCGCCGCCGCCGCCGCAACGGCCCCGAGCGCCACGGCCGCAACGGGCCGCACTTTCGGCACCGGAGAACCGGGGGAGGGGGGGGGGAAAAAAATAATAAATAAATAAATCCCCGAGGGGAGCGGAGGAGAGGAGGAGGAGGAGAGGAGGAGGAGGAGAGGAGGAGGAAGAGGAGGCGCGGGGCCCCGCGGCCGTGGCGAATCTGCGGCGGGCTCGGAGGGGGGGGGGCGGCAGATTCGCCACGGGCCGGGGGGATCTGGGGAAGCGTGGGGATAAACGCGGGGAAATTTGGGAAGAGGGAGAGGAGGGTGAGGGCAAGGGAGGAGTGAGGCGGAGAGCGGTGACGCCGCTCCCGGGGCCGGCGGCGGGGTGCGCCCGGGCCGGAGCTGAGCGTGGCGAATCTGCGGAGCGGCGGCGCGCCGCGCCCGGGACGCGTGGGGGGAGCGGAGCCGGAGCGGGAGCGGGAGCGGGAGCGGGAGCGGGAGCGGGAACGGGAGCGGGAGCGGGAACGGGAACGGCACCGGGAACGGGAACGGGAACGGGAACGGGAACGGGAACGGGAACGGGAGCGGGAACGGGAACGGGAGCGGGAGCGGGAACGGGAACGGCACCGGGAACGGGAACGGAACCAGGGAACGGCACCGGGAGCGGGAACGGGAACGGGAACGGGAGCGGGAGCGGGAACGGGAACGGAACCAGGGAACGGCACCGGGAACGGCACCGGGAACGGGAACGGGATCGGCACCGGGAACGGGAACGGGAGCGGGAACGGGACCGGGACCGGGAACGGGACCAGGGGACGGCACCGGGATCGGGAACGCGATCGGCACCGGGAACGGGACCAGGGAACGGCACCGGGACCGGGAACGGGAACGGGATCGGCACCGGGATCGGCACCGGGAACGGGACCAGGGAACGGCACCGGGACCGGCAATCCCCCACAGCACCGGGAATCTCTCACAGGTACGGCACCGGGACCAGGAACCCCACACGGGACCGGGAATCCCACCCGGGGACGGGGGAACAGGACCGGGACCGCCTTGGAATGCTCACCCCTCTTTCCCCCCCATTTCTCCCCCTTTTTTTCCCGATTTCTCCTCCTTTTTCCCCCATTTCCTCCCCCTTCCCCCCATTTCTCCCCCCATTTCTCCTCCATTTCTCCCCCTTTTCACCCCCTTCCCCCCCATCTCTCCCCCCCTTTCTTTCCCCATTCTCCCCCTTTTCCCCCCATTTTCCCCCCTTTTCCCCCATTTCTCCCCCATTTCTTCCCCTATTCCCCCATCTCTCCCCCTATTTCTTCTCCCCACTTCTCCCCCTTTCCCCCCCATTTTCCCCCATTTCTCCCCCATTTCTCCCCCCATCTCTCCCCCTTTCTTCTCCCCATTTCTCCCCCTTTTTCCCCCCTTTTCCCCATCTCTCCCCCTTTCTTCTCCCCATTTCTCCCCCTTTTTCCCCCCTTTTCCCCATCTCTCCCCCTTTCTTCTCCCCATTTCTCCCCCTTTTTCCCCCCTTTTCCCCCCATCTCTCCCCCTTTCTTCTCCCCATTTCTCCCCCTTTTTCCCCCCTTTTCCCCCCATCTCTCTCCCTTTCTTTTCCCCATTTTCCCCCCATTTCTCCCCCATTCCCCCCCCATTTCTCCCCCTTCCTTTTCCCCATCTCTCTCCCTTTCTTTTCCCCATTTTCCCCCCATTTCTCCCCCATTCCCCCCCCATTTCTCCCCCTTCCTTTTCCCCATCTCTCCCCCTATTTCTTCTCCCCACTTCTCCCCCTTTCCCCCCCATTTTCCCCCCATCTCTCCCCCCATTTCTCCCCCTTTTCCCCCCATTTCTCCCCCCATTTCCCCCCCATTTCCCCCCCATTTTCCCCCCATTTCTCCCCCATTTCTCCCCCTTTCTTTTCCCCATCTCTCCCCCTATTTCCTCTCTCCCCATTTCTCCCCATTTCCCCCCCATTTCCCCCCATTTTCCCCCCTTTCACCCCCCTTTTCCCCCATCTCTCCCCTATTTCTTCTCCCCACTTCTCCCCCTTTTCCCCCCATTTCCCCCCCATTTCTCCCCCTTTCTTTTCCCCATTTCCCCCCCTTTCCCCCCCATTTCTCCCCCATTTCTTCCCCTTTTTCCCCCATCTCTCCCCCTTCCTTTTCCCCATCTCTCCCCCTTTCTTCTTCCCCTTTCCCCCCCATTTCCCCCCATTCCCCCCCATCTCTCCCCCTTCCTTTTCCCCATCTCTCCCCCCATTTCCCCCCCCATTTTCCCCCCTTTCCCCCCCCTTTTCCCCATCTCTCCCCCTATTTCTTCTCCCCATTTCTCCCCCTTTCCCCC